>NC_061829.1:34098416-34100916 GCF_019202785.1 Penaeus chinensis | reverse complement strand
TTTTTATCATTATTATTATCATTATTATTATTATTATTATTATTATTATTATTATTATTATTATTATCATCATTATTATCATTGTTATAATTATTATTATTATTATTATTATTATTATTATTATTATTATTATTATCATTATTAGTTTTATTGTTATTATTATTGTTATCATTATTATTATCATTATAATATTGTTGTTACTGTTGATAATAGCTGTATCATTATCATTATCATTATTATTATTATTATTATTATTATTATTATTATGATTATTATTATTATGATTATTATCATCATTATTATCTTTATTATAATTATTATTGTTATTGTTATTATCATTATCATTACTGTTATTATTATCATTTTCATTACTGTTATTATCATTATTATTGGTATTGCTTTTATTATTATTACTAATACTTTTATTATCTTCACTGTCATAACCATTATCATTACTATTATCATTATCATTATTATTATCCCATTATTGTTATTATTATTATAATATTATTATCATTGTTGTTATTATTATTGTTATTATTACTATTATTATTATTGTTATTATTTTATTATCATTATTATCATTATTATTATAATTATCATTATTATTATTATTATTATCACTCTAATTAGTATTGTCATTATCATTATTATTATTATCATTATTATCAATGTTTCATTATTTTTATTATTATTACTATTATTATTATTATTATCATTGTTATTATTTTCATTGTTATTATTATTATCATTATCATTATTATTACTATTATAATTATTATAATTATTATTATTGTTGTTGTTATTATTATCATTATTATCATTATTATTATTATTAGTAGTAGTAGTATTATCATTATTATTACTATTGTTATTATTACTATCATTATTATTATTATTATTATCAATATTGCTATTATTATTATTATTATCATTATTATTATTATTATTATCATTACTATTATTATTGTTATTATTATTATTATTTTTATTAATATTATCATTATGTTATTATTATTATTGCTGTTGTTATTGTTGCTGTTAGTATTATTATCATTATGATAATAATTATTATTGTTATTATAATTATCATTATTATTATTATTATTATCATTATTATTATTATTGTATTAATAACCATCATCATTTCAGAAGGTGATGAAAGATGAAGCTGGAAGTAATTCCTTTAACGTAGGGTCCCACCTGTGAATAGTTTACATATATACAATTGGAACTGAAAGACTAATTATAGCCTTTATAATATTGTCACGTTAATTGACAACCTCAAACCCAGTGTCTATTGAATCTGCAAAGTATATACACCTTTCATGACAATAAGGACACAATCTCATTTAATACAATATAAAAAATGTGAACAAAATAATAGAAATAGCTTATAAGAAAGCATGACAGGTACGTCACCCACGCAATTCCTCCCCTATACTTTCACTAGTGAATTACGTCTCGGGATCTATAGAATTAACAGCATCCATTGCACCAGAATCATAATAGCACTGCAATGCAATACTTACATTAATAGTACCATATCAAAATACTTCACAAAACCCCCATAACCTGCGTATCAGGGATTGTGAACAGGCTTGATACCAGGAACCCACTACAAATACCCATATCCCTCGGTGAAATTGTTTACATTTCACAACGCAATATTCAAAGCTCAGGTAATCATAACGAAACATAAACCACGGCTTACCGATAACGCTATTCGCACAATACCTACTGACGGTAGTGTCTTCTGAAAACCATTGAGTGGACGGATGTACAGAGTTACGCCCACACAGCCAATGCACTCGATTGCCTTCTCTCAACATTGGCTACGGGAGGATGTGCGTCTCAGCTCCAGCCGAATACCTAAATGCGAAACTGAACTCACAACGGTTATAATTCGTATAAAAATATAGTAGCAGGTCTATTAACATCATCTTTCTTATTTCTGTCATACGAATAATAAGTTTTACCTCTATACATAATACACACACACTAATATATATATATATATATATATATATATATATATATATATATATATATATATATATATATGTGTGTGTGTGTGTGTGTGTGTGTGTGTGTGTGTGTGTGTGTGTATATGTATGTATATATATATATATATATATATATATATATATATATATATATGTATATATATATATATATATATATATATATATATATATATATATATATATATATATATATATATATATATATATATATAATTGAAAGTTGGCCCCATATCCAAGTAGACATAGTTGACATGTTCATAGAGGAACATGCTTACTTAGTGAATGAGATTGAAACATAAATATCCAAGAGGCTTCCTACCAAACCTCTGAAAAAAGGCGGAGAACATACTCGCAAGATCAGACCCTGCACTCTCTTCTAATAATTTTCTCATATTACCGCCATGTAACATTTCACAGGCGATCAGCAGATACTTCGGCAATACACTGAGAATCGCCAGCACATCCGGGAAAAA
>NC_061829.1:34090916-34093416 GCF_019202785.1 Penaeus chinensis | reverse complement strand
TGTGAACCTTTGCCCAAGCCAGTCGTTTTTTCCTCATGGTTACGTTTAGTCTTGGGACCTTAGCTGGCCTACATGCACGAAATCCTTCCTCAGTGTAGAGGGCTTACACTCGACACCATAGTTCTTCCATTCATTACCCGTTGCCTGGATGACTTTGAGCAATCTTGTTTAACCATATCTACAAGCATTCTAGAGAGACTTTCTTCCACACTTTCCTCTTTGTTCGGGTTCATGGTTTTCCAAATGATCAGGTTTTCCTTTCACTTCGCAGTTTTGAAAACATGTGATTTCTTGGATATTTCCCGATGGCTTAGAGACGTTTCTTGGAGATAAACTTTAACAACAGAAAAAGCCATCCGAGTCCTTTCTTCTCCTTCCCGCATGATGCTTCAGAAGCCAGTCTTACTTCGATTTGAACGATAGAAGGGCTAGGCTTAGTCAGCGGTGGCAGTGCATATATTTGCAAGTTCGGTAACAATATTAACGGTCACATGTAATTCCCCGCCGCGGTAGTCGTAAAAATGCCTGCGCTCTGACGACATATCGCCTTGAGAAGTCAAACGCAGGTGTCGTAGGGGAAGTCACCGCCGTGGCACAAGTGTTAGCGCGCAGAACCGCGGTTGATTAGGAAAGGTATCCAGTCATGCAAGTATAACCTCTCAAAAGTGAATTGAGAAAGGCCTATGCCCTGCAGTGGAATGAATGGAAATATATATATATACATATATATATAAAAAAAAAAAAAAAAATATATATATACATGTTTATATATGTATATACATGTTTATATATATACATATATATATAAATGTATATATATACTTTTATATATATATGTACATACGTATATATATATATATATATATATATATATATATATATATATATATGTATGTGTGTGTGTGTAAACACCTATGTACAAACATGTGTGTGTGTGTCTGTGTACATATACATAGAAACATGTTTATATATATATATATATATATATATATATAAATATAACTGTGTGTGTGTACAAACATGTGTGTGTGTCTGTGTACATATATATAGAAACATGTTTTTATATATATATATATATATATATATATATATATATCTATATATATATATATATATATATATATATATATATATATATATATATACGTGCATAAACATATATGTCTATATAAACATATACATATACTAACATACATATATATATATATATATATATATATATATATATACGCACACACATACACACAGGTGTGTGTGTGTTTGTGTGTTATTCTGTGTATGTATATATATATTTATATATGTATATATATATATGTATACACACACACACACACACACACACACACACACACACACACACACACACACACACACACACACACACACACACACACACACACACACACATACATAAACACATACTCGCACTCACACTCACACTCACACACATACACACACACACACACATATATATATATATATGTATATACATATATAGAGAGAGATATTAAATTATATTGTATGTGTGTGTGTTTGTGAGTGTGTGTATGTGTGTGTGTGTATGTGGGTGTGTGTGTGTGTTTGTGTGAGGGTGTGTTTGTGTACACACACACACACACACACATATATATACATGTATACCCACACACTTACATACATATGCATACATATATCCATTTACTCGCACGTGCCTTCGTTTAGGCTCATATGTTATGAAGCGGAAATTCCAAAACAATTAAATAAACTGCATCGGTCTTGAATATATTGCGAAGCGTTTAGAACGCTAAAAAAATAGGAATCCGAGGAAAGCCCACTTTCAGCTGGATGTTTCCCTTGCTTTCTTTTCTTCCCTTTTTTCCCTGTCAAACGACCTGCGTGTATGTTATCTTTGCAGCCTTTCGTTAAAATGCAACTTGAGTTTTCTTGTTTTGTTTTTGTACAGAGCGTTCCGTTTCGTTGAAAGTTTATAGAGGCCGTGCAAAAGGAATTCTATTTTAAGGAACAGCAGTTATCCACGAGCTAGGATATTCACAAGATGCATTTAATGTATTTCTAGTTTCGAGAAGCTACCCTCACCAAAGACAAACGAAAGCATCTTTAAGTTGAGCTTCCTCGGTTGTCCTCGCTGTAATCTCACCTCTGCAGCCAAACGGGCCGTGCAAATCACTCCCCCAGTCGTGTGCCTCGCCTCTTCCAGGGAGCCGACCATCAAAGAAGAAACCGAGGAGGAGGGGACGCTTAATTAGCATTGGGCACTCACACACGCACGCATACAAACACACATGCACTCATATACTCACACATGGAAGCACACACAAACACTCGCATGCAAGCACACACAAACACTCGTATGCAAGCACACACAAACACACAGACACACACACACACACACTCGCAAGCAAGCACGCATACACAGACATACACACACGTGCGGCTAGTAATGTCATGATATTTCGGATAATAAAAACAAACTTCAGTAGAAAAGAACGATAAACCTCGA
>NC_061829.1:34075916-34080916 GCF_019202785.1 Penaeus chinensis | reverse complement strand
CGAAACACTACCAAAATATTATCTTAAAATTAATGATAATACCTGTTTCCACATTTGTTTCTCTTAGTAGGAGTGACGTGCTGAGTCCTGGAGTAATGGAGTAATTGAGAAGACGTCCTTTGCCTTCCAATCCCTTGAGATGCATGGAGGCCGTTTCCCCATCTCCTATTCATAGCATCTTGGGTTTATTCAGGCCCTTGGAAGCTGATTGGCAACAGAGAGGTGAAGGGTAACGACGTCACCTTAGAAACTATTGAGGATGGCAAGTGGATAGACACTGATTTCACCTTTGGCTTCATGCTGGAATTTACTCTCTAAGTGGTAAACCAAGCGGCTGTCAAGATGACATCCAGCTTATATATAAAATCAGCTTTATTAAGGTGTCTAAAACACTAACCACTATTGCTGCCTCACCTCGACGATGACGCATGAGTACGTATGGGTACGTATGGTCTCTCGCTCGCGCACCTTCAGTAGAATACTGGCCAAATGCAAGTGAATCAATATGTGCTTAATTGTCCAATGATTTCTTCCCTTGACTCTCGTAATGCGATGGTATGTTAATCTGTTCCCGTTCGCATGTATAATCTTACTCGATTCATATGTAAATATGTAATATTGTGTAGAGTTAAATATTCCTCCCTTTTCTTCTCTCGTCATCACAATTAAGAAAGATTCACGGAATTTTGTAGAAATAAAGCACTGCAAGGAACGTTGAGCAACAAATAATTCGTTATATCTAAAAACATAATAAGAATTGCAGTAAAACGAATCAGTGTTGCAGGCCACATCGAATTCGTACAGAGTAGCAACATCCATATAAGTACCTACAAACTTTAGGTATGTATGTGTGCATACATGCATGCACACATACTGTAATGAGCATAAGGGACGTGAAGTTAGAATGACCCAAAAAATCGTCTAGAAACCACCCTGTATATACTTGGTCGTTATGCATATGTATTACTTATATATACACACCTCAGTTTTTTGTCTTTAGCTATGTAAGATAAAAAGTACTTGATTATTTTTCTAGAAAGATGACAGTTTCTTTTATTAGTTTTACATAAAGCTTATATATTTAAGTTTTTTTGTTACCCCACCATACATTCTCTTTATTTAAAGGGTACACTATTATATGTCAATAGTACCGTTATATTAAGGTTGTATAATTGATATTTTGATGAAGAAAAAAATATGTACTATTCTTGTTATTGGAAAAAATCATTTAAGTTCTGAAAATTATGCATGTAGAGGTTAAGAAGAACTATATGTTTGTACTATATGCGATCTGAGTAGACTTTAAATTTTGAAATATATACAGTACTAAAGCCTGATACTATTGCTATAATCATAGAGAGAGAGCGAGAGAGAGAGAGAGAGAGAGAGAGAGAGAGAGAGAGAGAGAGAGAGAGAGAGAGAGAGAGAGAGAGAGAGAGAGAGAGAGAGAGAGAGAGAGAGGGAGAGGGAGAGATCAGAGAAGAGTGCCATACAACAGCCTGAAAGTCTTTTAGATTATCGTGAAATATCTGAGATCGGGGCTGGCACATGGCAATTGAACAACATCCCGATGTTTCTATCTCATAATGATTAAGAATTTAAAACCCATTCAAAGCGAATGGGTTTATGGTTTAAGTTTTTAGTTTTTTATGTTTTTGTTTTATTTTTATTTGGTTTTGCTGAAGATTGAATTTATTTGTTCCTGGTGCTGTGTACAAGAATGAAAGAAAATAACATATTTTGGGAGCCCAGGAAATGGATGAAGAAAAGGAAAGAAGATAGCTGAGAAGAACAGCTTGTGTAAAGAGTGACAGGTTGGAGTACCTGGACATTTTGGTAAATGTATGTTTATTTTATTGTAAAAGAGTAATGCTTTATGATTCATAATGTCAACTAAAATTTGTAAGCGCATTAAGTGTTTTGATATTACCCCTTCTCTCAGTTACCTCTAAGGCTGAAATTAGATCATAAATACACTGTATGATTCTTCTTCTTTTATGGTGTGGATTCTAAAGGTAACTTTTAGAGAAACCACACCTTGGAAATAACAGGTAGTGCCCATCTGGATGAAATATTTGAGTGGTTCCCAGAGGGCGCTACAATACATGTTCATTCACACATAAACTAATGCAACACGTGATTTTAGTTAGCATATTTTTGCTGTGGAACTTATTTGGACGTATACACACACAAACACACACATACACATATGTGTGTGTGTGTGTATTTCGTCAATTCGTATATATGTTACTATTTTCACCTCCAGGAGCGGTATCCACGAACATTTTCAGACAATTTTGAGACTAAAATTTGAGACAGACAATCACAGACAGGCGCTGTACCGCATATAAATAAATCAACAAATAGATAAACTAGATTAGTAGTTTTATTTAACTCCAAATAGCATATATATGCTTTAATTAGTTACTAATGCAGTCTTGGATACTTTCATTTTAAATAAAATCTGACATGCATCAAAAAATATAAGTGAATTCGAAAATACCTTCAAATGTATGCAGACGTGTTTTTTCTAATCTAATTTAAATACATATTTATAAAACATTATTAAATGAAAGTGAATTGACCTTTGCTGGAACGCCGGGGCCGAAACATCGCTTTCTCCTAACTATTGTGATTAATGAATACCTTCAAATTGATGAAGATATGTTTTTGCTTAGAATAAAGCATATATTTCGATGAGGAACACGTAACAGGCTTAGGTACAGAAATAGATATGCCGAAGCGTGGAGGCCGTCGCTTGTTGCGAAGCTATTGCAAAGTTTTAATTAGCCTAGGTAGGCATAAATCAGAGGAATCAAATTAAGTTTATATATATATATATATATATATATATATATATATATATATATATATGAATGGTAAAACGTTCTACCGTGTTGAAACTATGGTAGAAAAACCCACAATGCAAAAACTAGATTTATTGAAAGTAAGACTACAGTTTCAAAATCCACCCTCAGACCTGAGGATAGAATCCAGATGGATTTCGAAAATGTAGCCTCACTTTCAATAAATCTAGTTATTGCATTGTAGGTGTTTCTACCATATATATATATATATATATATATATATATATATATATATGTGTGTGTGTGTGTGTGTGTGTGTGTGTGTGTGTGTGTGTGTGTGTGTGTGTGTGTGTGTAGCTTAGAAGTAAACAATTTGAGTGCAGTCAAGAGCCTTTTACACGAAAACCCACAATATTGTTATTATAGTATTTGTTATTATTATTATTATTATTATTATTATTATTATTATTATTATTATTATTATCAACACACACACACACACAATGAAAAGATCCCTGAGTATTTATAATGTACTGTTCCTCATTGTCTCTTTCCTGACTTCGCCAAGACTATAAACCTCACAGGCGATATAACATGTGCGTTGTTTAATGAAAATCACTTTTACTTCCGAAAATATTTCCTTCAGGTAAAATGGCCCGTTGTTATTCTTCTTTTGGTGCCTATTTCGTTATTTTTTTTCTTTTTTTAAGATTCTTCGTTTTAAGGTTTTTCCTTTTAGCAAACAAATTGTGCACATTTACCTAAAAAATATATAGCGAGCCGTTGTCGTTATTAAGATCATATATATATATATACATATATATATATATATATATATATATATATACATATACATATATATATACATATACATATATATATATATATATATATATATATATATATATATATATATATATGCACATACATACACACATACATATACACACGCATACATACATACATACATACATACATACATACATACATACATACATACATACATGCATACATACACACAAACACACAAACACAATCCCTACTTACCAAAATAGTCACCAAGAGCACGCAGGTCATGGTAACTTCCCCAGATATTTCTTGAACGGAACGAGAAAAGTGGGAGAGATTAGCCCTCACCTTCACTAGCAGCATAAACATAGTCATCGTCACCTGATCATCAAGGTACTTTCCACTGTAGCTCTCCACACGTGATTTTCCTTCTTTGTTCAATAATCGTGGAAGATCCCTAACTTTTCACACACACACACAATACTAAGCCAACCATACCACACGACCCACTAAGGTTCGAGGCTTGTGGTCAGGGAGGATTGTTATATATCTGTATCATTCTGGCACTGCATTATTTCATCTTTCATGTTATATATATATATATATATATATATATATATATATATATATATATATATACATATATATATATATATATTTATATATATAAATAAACATATATATGTGTGTGTGTGTGTGTGTGTGTGTGTGTGTGTGTGTGTGTGTGTGTGTGTGTGTGTATGTATGCATATATGTATGCACGCATGTATGCATGTAAATATGAACACACATATGCCCGTACACACGCACACCCACATATGCATATATATACACATATTTACATATGCATATATATACATACATATATATATATATGTGTGTGTGTGTATGTGTGTGTGTGTGTGTGTGTTTGTACGTATGCATGTATGCATGTATGTACATGAAGCCATTATATGCCCGTACACACGCACACCCACATATGCATATATATATATACACATATATACATATGCATATATATACATACATATATATATATATGTGTGTGCGTGTGTGTGTGTGTGTATGTAAGTGTGTGTGTGCGCGCGCGCGCGCGCGTGTGTGTGTGTGTGTGTGTGTGTGTGTGTGTGTGTGTGTGTGTGTGTGTGTGTGTGTGTGTGTGTGTGCGTGTGCGTGTATAAGAATAAATAAATAAAATGCAAGCATACATATAAATAAATAAATAAATATATATATACATGTATATATACAAACATACATACATACATATATATATACATATATATGTTTGTGTGTATGTGTGTTTGTGTCCATATGTATGTATGTATATACATATATATATGTATGTATATATATGCAAATATCTTACATATGTGTATGTGTATACATATATATACATATATG
>NC_061829.1:34065916-34070916 GCF_019202785.1 Penaeus chinensis | reverse complement strand
ATTGGTCATAATGTTACTGATGCATTATTTCGATTTTTACTCGTAGGCTTAATGTAATTAATCGTAGCCTCACGATTTAAACGGAGTGCCACGATTTATTCCCTATAATTACCTTGCAATACGTTATATTATCTATTGATTTTACGATCCTTTCATACATTTAGAAGCATGTTTGAAAATATTACAAATTTTGCGAATAAGGAGTTGGAAATAAGCACTACGTTTCCACGCGTATAATATTACATTAGGAGACACTCTAAAGCAGCTCAGTCTAACGATGTTTTAAATATTAAAGGGCCGAAGTGGGAGGCTCGGATTGCACACTAGGATGGAAATCAAATTAAATCTTTGAAAGTTATTGAAAAATGTGGAGGAATAGAAAAGGCTGGAAGAGAAGAAATGGAAATAATGAGGAATGTATGAGGATGTAAAAAGTCGAGGAAAAAAGTTTTTGAAAATTGTAATAGAAATAAAAGAGATCAGGGGAATGGCTTGAGTTATGGTAGTGCACCGCCACCGAGAAAATGAAATGTTCTGGAAATTTCCTGAGAGGGATGACAGAGAGCTAAGAGAAAAGAGAAACAGAGAAACAAGATACTGTACGTGTGGCTTGAAGTTACGGGGTAAAGTTATATAATTGCGTCATATGTTAGCCTTCAGAATAAAGTTCGAATAGAAATACGGCTTAAATACAATATTTGTACTTGGCGGATGGAAGAAAAGAACTTTTTAATGCGGTTTTGATTAGCTTATACATAGAAAGGAAATAATTAAATGATCCTGCAACTACACTATTCTGGTGTGAGAAGAATGGAGATCATCCATTTCAGAAATCCAGTTTATTTTGTGACCAACTCACTTGTAAACGAAGAGAAATGTGAAAGGCAATAACCACGGCTGTCATTGACATTCGAACAAGTTGTTTCTGCCGGGTTACTCATGGACAATCCCTCCCTTCAATTTCCTTATTTTAGTAACAAATACTCTACACCCCCCCCCCCCCACACACACACGCACACACACACACACACACACACACACACACACACACACACACACACACACACACACACACACACACACACACACACACACACACACACAATTTAACAAGCTAAAATATAAGAAAAGAGTCACTTTAGAAGTCACGAGTATTTTTTCGTGAATTACACATATATTATATGCCATACTAGTGCTCTTTCGTGTATATATATATATATATGTATATATGTATATATATAGACATTCATATATATATATATGTGTGTGTGTGTGTGTGTGTGTGTGTGTGTGTGTGTGTGTGTGTGTGTGTGTGTGTGTGTGTGTATACATATATATGTATGGATATGAATATAGAAATTTATATATATATATGCATATATACATGTATATATAAATATAATATATATATATAAATATATATATGATATATATATATATATATTTATATATTTATATATATATATATATATATATATGTGTGTGTGTGTGTGTGTGTGTGTGTAAATACACGTGAATAAATATGTATATACATATATAAATATGTATGTTATATATATCAATATGTACATATAAATGTATTAATATGTGTATATATAATATATATGTGTATTAATATGTATATATATGTATATATATATATATATATATATATATATATATATATATATGCTATTTTGTTTGTAGAATATTATAAAGTTGATGGGGATGATGATAGAGCAATAACAGTATTACGTATAATAAGAATAAGAATAATCAAAAGAATATATATGCATACATACATATATGCATACATATACACGCACACATACATATATAAACAGGTGTGTGTAATATTAAGTCAGATATCATTCTACAATTGTAAGAGCACAGATACAGAAAGAATCAAATGAATTTGATACTTTTGTGGCTACATGAATTGCTGAAATTCAGAATAAGAGCAATCGTAGAGATTGGTGGTGGGTAGATTCAAGCCAGAATCCAAATAAAATTGGAAAAAAAAAAAAAATCTTTTTTACATAACTTGTTGAAAAATGGCCATTAGATAAAAAAAAAAAAAAAAAAAAAAAAAAAACGAATATCAGTTGCCAGACAAAATGGGCATTGATATAAATCTTGTCAAGCAAGACCATTTTTTTATAATTAATTCAAATTATTGAGAATCTCTTGAAGAGTGAAGGCAGTATTTGATTTTTTTAAAAATATCCTTAAAATGTATATTAAAGGAACCCACAGCAGATGAATTAGAGATAATAGCAGTGTAGTGGGTAACAGAGATGCAAATGAATGTTTGATTAGAACGTAATGGACCAACCATTAGTGAATATAAACGAATTTTATATTGTTACCAGCATATCACCCTGTAACAAAACTGAATATATCTTATGTAAATGGATCATGCTCATGTTGAAACAGCAAGTGGTGGTGAAATCTATCAAGAGTAAATGTATCACATGTAGAAAACCAACACAACAAACAGAATGTCAGTGTATGGGTTAAGTTATTTCAGAGCAATTAAAGCCAGTACCTCCATTCTAAAACACAGCAGTAGATCTCTCTGGTCCCTTTGTGATTAAATACACAATTAAGTGAAGGAGCCATGGCAATTTGGGAGCATTTGGGAGTCATTTCCAAATGAATGTTCACTAGAGCAGTATATCTAGATTTTGCTGAAGGCTACAGCAATGAAAAACAATTTAGCCACACTTTTGAGATTCACATCCAATAGAGGGTATCTCAAAGCACTGGATTCAGATAATGGGCCACATTTGAAGTTGGCTGGTAACGGTAGGTTTGAAATATTGTTTTAACAAGTCAAGTGATGCTTCATGGCAAAGTGTAGTGAGTGAATCCTTAATAAGGCTGGTGAAACGAGGAGTATGCCCTGCAATTGGTGAATCCATACTAACTTCTGGAGAATTGTAGACTGTATTGTTCACTGTTGTTAATTTGATAAATGAAAGGCCCATTGGTTTGTAACCAGGCTCAGATTTGGATTTGGAGGCATATCTTAGCCCTGATGATTTGTTACTTGGTCGTGTTAGCTCCTGTTTTCCTAGTTGTTTGTATGATATTAATAAACATCCTAACAACATTGGAAGTGATATAGAAGATTTAAAAAAAAAAATGTTGCGAAAATGGCAACATGATTTCTCCCCAACATTGCTAATAAGACAGAAATAGCATACCTTTAGAGGATTTACAAGAATTGGAGATGCAGTTTTAGTATAGGATAACAATGCATTGGAGGTACGTGGGAAATGGCACAAGTATTAGAAGCAAATCCTGGACGTGATGCGGTTGTAGGATATGTAAGGCTAAGATATAAACTAACAAAAGTTGGAAGGAATTATGATAGAGAAGGTGATAAGATTATGAACAGATCTGTTCATAGATCGGTTGTAACCCGTTGAAGAACAAATTTGAATAAGAAAATAAAGGTAATAGGTGACAGGAAGGCAGCACCCATCCAAGGAGGTACCACAGCCTGTCATCAAACGATTGGCAGGATGTTGGACTTTGCTGTACAGTGAACATTTGGATACGTTTCTTCACATGCTCTTGGCAACACATACATTACATTTCCTTTGAGAACTTGAAAAATATTCTTTTGTTAGAGGAAGAAAATATTTGTAAGAAGGCAAACACCTGTTTTTTATTAATTTTTTGTTTCATTGTTCTAGGGGTGGAGTATATCATTGAAATGCTAAGTTCTTCATCTAAAAGCACCGTTGGAACTACTTATTTTATTTGCTTCTTATTTGTATGATATGATAATATTTTGTGTATAATTTATTTTGTATAAAAATAGATCTGTGTGTTAGAATTTATCAATTATTTATAATTTATATATGAAATTGCTGTGACGCCTAGCGCATCTTTCTATACGGTTGTAAAATGTGTTGTAGTAACCGCTTTGCACCTCGTGGGGAGAATAACAGAAAGTAAGCCTGACTTTTACTCTTTTTGTTATGTTATTTGTGTAATTGGAATGTGGAGACTTTTAACATGTTATGTAATATTCCTTAATCAATTATAATAATTTAACATGAAAATATTTTTATGGAGAAAAGTGTTTACCAGATGAGATGTAATCTTATGCGTGATTTTGATTTTTTTATTCGCTAGTGTATATGAAAAATCTACATTGGGTTATAATTACATGTGAGAAACTTTGAGTATTAATATTGTTTACAGTATTTATCAGTATTGTGGAGGATCATTTATGGCCATTACGGGAAGTAATTTATTCGTGTATGAAAATTTCAAATAATTTATAATATACAAATATGCCAGCGGATGTATAGATCATTGTTTAAATTGAAATTATGTTAAAGAAATTGATATCTTGACAGGATATATTAATGAATTTGTGTTATTTAAATTGGGATTATATTTTGTATTGATTAGTATGTGCTGAAATAATTGTTTGTTCTATCACAATCTATATAGTTTATAACAATTTATTATCAGCAGATGAATTGATAATATTCTTAAACTGATGATGTAAGTATTTGCAGGTTGAAACCTTGTTATAATAAGTCATGTTACAACGCATTGTTTGCATAAGTCCCACAACCAGAGTTTGCAGTCCAATCACCGATTGACACTTAACACACTGCGAGATGACTGGCGGGGAGCCAAGGAGCAACATCTCGCCCCCCGAGAAGCCGCTCTCCACCATTCTCTTCAAAAAAGAGTCAAGACATCTTGGTTGTCTGCCTGACACCCTAGGCTCACCATCTACCATACTATTGTAGGGCCCAGCATGTGGGATCCTACAGTAAGTATATGTAAGTGTATGTGTGTGTGTGTGTGTGTGTGTGTGCGCGCGCGCGCGCGTGTGTACATATATGTATATGTACATCTCTCTTTTTATATATACACAGATATACATACACACGCACACACGCACGCACACACGCACGCACGCACGCACGCACACACACGCACACACACACACACACACACACACACATACACACACACACACATACATT
>NC_061829.1:34058416-34060916 GCF_019202785.1 Penaeus chinensis | reverse complement strand
TTACATATGCGAGTGTGTGTGAACATGCGTATATGTGTGTGTGCGCGCGCGCGTGTAAAAGACACATAGGTTAGAGTAAATAGGAGAGGAAAAATAAGATCCGATAAGGAAAAAAGGCTCTCCTTTTAAGTTTTTCAATGCACGTGTTAAAAACATCTGGCGTAAAGTAATTTCATTTTCACATAATGTTGCAATCTGTTGGAAATATGAGGAAAATAAGCCACACGTGGAGCGACTAAATAGGTTTGAGTACGCTGTGTGCTCTTTCCCTTTTTATGCCCTTTTAAGGTATAAGGTACATTGAGAGATTATTCAGATATACCTTCGATGCGTTTATAAATGTGTGTATACACACGCATGCATATATACATAAATAAATACCCTCACTTAGACGAACACACACACACACACACACACACACACACACACACACACACACACACACACACACACACACACGCGCACACTTAATTAGAATTTTACTAGATTAACTATAAAAAGTAATAGCAGGTTAGCGCTCCCTCGTACCTCATACAATGTCACAACGGACATGTCACCCTAACTCTGTTCCCGGACTTCCAATTTCTTATTATATACAGTGGTTCTCAACCTTTCAACTACCACGCCCGCATTTAGAAATCTGTCCTTCTCTTCACACCTCCCTTATAAGTATGTTTTGTTAGTATGAATTAGTGGCATTATAATTAAACTTACCATTATATGACAAATTATTGCCTTTCTGCCAAGGACTCGCACCTATGGACACACACCACAGGTTAAGAACCACTATAACATGCAAATACACGTATTGGCAACGCTGACTGAAGTTAGCTCCTCAAGACTGCCTACTGAACCACCATGGATGTTGGAACGGGTCTGAGTCGGGCAGATTTTTCTGGTAATTACGTCTGTCTTCAAGAAATGTCTCTAAGATGACGGGAAATAGCCAAGAAAGAGGGTGTTTCCAAAACTTTGGTAGGAAAAGTGAAAAGAAAACCTGATCATTTGGAAATCTATGACCCCGTTTGAAGAGGAAGGTATGGGAGAAAGACTCTCCCAGATAGGACAGAATGATTGTTAATATGGTTAACATAATCTCCTGTAGTCATCCAGGCAGCTGGCTAATGAATGGTCCTCTGCAATTTAAACAATAAATAAATGAGATGTGATACCATGCATGCAAGCCAACTAAGGTCCCAAGACTAACCGTAACCATGGGGAAGTAACAACTGGACTGGTTTCTATGTGGTTCAAACATAATTTAGTGAATTTAAATTATTATATATGATATTATATATTTAGTTCAAAAGCGAGATCAGAAAAAGTCATAACGGTTTTATTTGAATGTTCCAGACATCTCGTAACTTTTATTGTTGCTTTTATTTGCAGGTGAGGAGCCTACGATATTAATACTAATGGACAGACGACAATTTGGTAAAAGAACCAGCTAAGAGCAGAACCACCCCGACTGCTAGAGACCACACATAAAATTCCCTACCAAGTTCTTGGTGTGGTCAGTGATCTCTGCCACGAAGACTGGAAGCTTAATGATTGTAAAGGGGTAATCTCAATCAAGTTGGATATCGTAACATCACTGATAGACGCCGTCCACCTCATCTTCGTAAGTGACTGCATTTTCATGCATGATGAAGCTCCCTGCCTCACAGCCAAACCCATTTGGATAATCATGGTCCTTGATTGGCCTGGAAACAGCCCAGATTTAAATCCTATAGAATGTTTATGGAAAGATATTAAAAAAGGATAAGCCAAGCAAAATGCACTAACAAAATTGGGGTAATTGAACGATTGATAAATGTATGGGATAAAAGCCCAGAAGTAAAGGAAAAGGCTCGCCGGTACATTCGCGGCTTGCCAAGACGTGTTGCTGCAGGGATGAAGGCGAAGGGTGGCCTTTCTGGTTTCTAATATCACATATGTAATAACAATTTTCGGAATTAAAAAGTTGCTTAAAGTTTGGAATACATATTCTAAAAATACTAATAATAAAACAAACCACAGGTGGTCTAAATAATTATGTTTGTACTGTACACACATACACACACACATATATATTTATATATGTATATTTGTGTTTGTATACATATATACCGTATTTATTGTGTGTATTTATGTATACTTACAAATATATGTGTATGCATATACATATATATGTATATATATACATAAATACACACAGTGTATATATACACACATACACAATATATATATATATATATATATATATATATATATATATATGTATATATACTTATACATATATATGCACATATGTATTGTATATATATATATATATATATATATATATATATAAATATACTATATATCTATATATAGTATATTGTATACATACATATATAAATATATGTATATATAATGTATGTATATATATATACACAATATATCTATATAAATATGTAATATATATGTACATATATGTATGTGTTTATATATTATATATATACACATATATACACATAAA
>NC_061829.1:34040916-34043416 GCF_019202785.1 Penaeus chinensis | reverse complement strand
ATGATAATAATATCAACAATAAAGTTAAATTATAAACCACTGAATTGATCCTTTCTTCCTGTGTAAGAAAAGCCTAACAAGGAGATCCTCTTATCATCAACACTTATCTGGGACGAAATGACCACGGAAATTTCCACAGACCTTCCCTAATACTTTTTAGCTGTCTTTCTTATTTCCAAAAGAGGTGCTAATGGCCACGTCTTGAGCCTTTTAAGCATTGTGCTAATTAACTAAGATCGCTATTAAACTGAAAATGATTTTTACTTTGCAACCTTTATTGCTCCTACTTTACTTTTGATGTGAAACAACTATTTGAAACTTAACTTAATACTGGTCTCTTATCGTTATAATATTCGTTGTGAACTTCAGAGTCGAGTTTATCACACATGGTTAAAACATCTGAAATCTTTACTTACATAAATATTTCAACATGAATTAATAAAGACTACGTAGACCAGGAGCTACCTGTTGAGGGAAACTGCATTTGGCAACAACACACTCTTCGTAAAGAAAAGTAGGACTGAAACTAAGACGTGTGGTTGCCAGAAGATGCATAAGTATGGCTTTCCCTGCATCAGCTTCCAGGCGCTCCCGGAAAGAGGCAGACGAAACCACGAAGCCTTCCTGCGCCTCTTTCTAATGTTTTCAATTATACATCTAATCTGCATTATATATATATATATATATATATATATATATATATATATGTATATATGTGTGTGTGTGTGTGTGTGTGTGTGTGTGTGTGTGTGTGTGTGTGTGTGTGTGTGTATGTGTGTGTGTGCACAAATACATACACATACATACATACACACACACACACACACACACACACACATACACACACACACACACACACACACACACACACACACACACACACACATATATATATATATATATATATATGCAGAAAGAGTTTACATCGCTTTCCGAGAAGAATGTTTATCTTGCGAAGTCAGGCATCTTTGCACGGACGGAGTTTTGTGTTGTGAGTATGACCAGCCAGTGATCGTGTTATTTCGCCAAAAGTTTTGTTTTACGCTAATATTCATTTGTCTAAGTTATATGAATGATTAAACATTCGATCTCCTGGTGAGCATTTCTTCAATAGTTTGCTAAGTATGGAAACCTGTAATTCCAGTTAAGCCCAACAGAATGGGTCGAATACAACTGACATTACACGATAAAACACACTTTCAGGCGGAGAAGTAAAACAGAGGAAGACTTGGCTAAGAAGGGACACGATGCTCGAGTGTAAGGTGAGATCTGAACCTACTATAACAGCATTCACACTTGAGGACAAACATACAGAACTCCTCAAGGCCGTATCAATAAGGACTATCCAGCATCGTCTTCAGAAAACCCTTTGTTTACCGACTCTGCTCGTAAATGTGAAGCTCTATTTACTTAAGCCGCGAAAAAAGAAAAAAAAAAAAAAATGCAGGAAGTATCGACGCTATCCGATTGGAAGAAAGTGATTTAGATTTAGATAAAAGCACTTTCAGACTGGCGAGGGAGCTTTAAAGTTTGTGCGTCGCTCCAAATTGTGTTGCGCTGCGATACGAAATACATAGTCAAGACAGTTAAACATGCGGATAGTGTGATGGCTTGGGTTTCTTTCATTAGGATAAGGCGGGGTCGATCCTTTCTTCTAGAGAATGTTACAGCGAGCGGAAGTGATTATTCTAACGTATTAAGGGAACAGACCTTCGGGGAATTCACCAATATGATTATTTCATGCGCAATAACACACCCTCGTCACCAGTCAGAGATAATCCTAGTTTCTAATTAGCAGTTTAATGAATGTATTAAAGTGGCCAGGTAACTCACCTCATCTGAACCTCATAAAAACGCATGGAACGTCATGAAGATCGATGAGCAGAAGGCCAGACCCAGTAACATTAAATATCTGCGTGAGACACTGAAGAAGCTAGCGGTTCGCATGGATGTCTCCTATTTTGTCAGTCCTTCTGAGTCCATGCCAGAATTGCCGCAGATTTTATTGCAGCAGAAAGAGAACGTGATCAAGTACGAACTGTGAGGAAAAACTACATTAGTGAAGCAAACATAATGTTCACGTTTTATTCTAACATTTTTTGCGGGCAGTTTTTATATATATACACGTCCACACACACACACACACACACACACATACACGTACACGTACACGTACACGTACACGTACACGTACACGTACACGTACACATACACATACACACACACACACACTATGTCTATGCCTCACCCTTTCTGTGATTTTTTAAAGGAAATATTTTATGTGTTAACAGTAAGGAAAACCCATTCGCCCCTGTATTTTTTTTTATTATCTGAAATAATAATAAACTTCCTACATCATTCAAATCTGCCTCCTTAAATAAAGCACGCCTGTACAAATTCCCTTTATGATTCAGTTAGTGCTTTTCCTCTCCTGTCACCTTTTAACAATTTCCAACGAAAGACCTAGATCGTCAACCCTCTTCTCTTTTCATAAATCATA
>NC_061829.1:33993416-33995916 GCF_019202785.1 Penaeus chinensis | reverse complement strand
AATGAGAATTTGCATTTGATTGCAGATAATATACTGAATTCCGTAATGAAAGAATTTATAATTCATAGGCTGAATGTATGCGTCCAGAGTACAAAGTCTGTATGAAGTATGCGTCTAGAGTAGAGAGCCTGTATGATTTATGCGTCTTAAGTAGAAAGTCTGTATGATGTATGCATCTTGAGTAGAAAGTCCGTATGATGTATGCGTCTAGAGTAGAAAGTCTGTATGATGTATGCGTCTAGAGTACAAAATCTGTATGATGTATGCATCTCGAGTAGAAAGTCTGTATAATGTATGCGTCTAGAGTAGAAAGTCTATATAATGTATGCGTCTAGAGTAGAAAGTCTGTATGATGTATGCGTCTAGAGTACAAAATCTGTATGATGTATGCATCTAGAGTAGAAAGTCTGTATGATGTATGCATCTAGAGTACAGCGTTTCCTACATATTTTCTTTTTCTTTTTTTTCAACTCTGGAGGTATATAAAGGACCAAAGAAATATTCATGATATTATAGAAATTGATTCAGTACACTACTCATTGACGATTCCTATTCCCATTGAATTTCACTACATTACGTTACTAGACCCACACACAATTAATAAAGTCAGTACTGAAATCAAGTAAAGGTAAAACACTTCGACCCAATTTCCCAACCAGTGTAAGCTACGACTTGACACTTCCATAAAAAATTCAGAAGACCAATAAGCAGCTTGAATATTTAGATCACGAATATATAGAGAGTTTGTAAAGAACTTTGCAAGAATGCAAAACAGTTAGTATGATTTATTACTACGGTTATTTCCCGACTATTATTCATCGTGATTGCTTAAGCTTAATTAATTAATTAGCTGATTGAGGTAATACAACGTTTGCTTCATTACTGGTAATACAATTAGCTCATACAGGCTACCAGGTACATTGCCACAGTTATATTTATTAAAGTTATATGAATACCCGTACGATATAGTGTTCATTCAATAATTTCAAATGTTGATTACGCAGGATTAAGTCTCATTAGGAGTGTTATTCCTTACTACGGTCGGATTTCAGTTTTATCGGAGATGTCTTGAAATATGCTGACGTAAATATTATGTGAAGGTACTAGAATCTATACTCAGAGAAACTGTTAATTAGATCTAAGCCACGACAAAGTTATAAGCCCTTTAATATAAATTCTCATTTTCGTTCTTCTATGGAATGTAAAATGAAAAGGTGGCGAAGACTCTTTGAAGTAATCAGATGAGGACATTTCCCTTGAATGTTTAGACCTAATCTTCTCACCAGACTAAAACAGTCCACAAATGCGGATTTCACTTTTCATTACTAATAAAAAGAAAAAAAAGAAAATAGTTTGGGTTTTGTCTTACCGGACGTGAGCTCAAACTCTTTATAAAGGCTTTCTCTTAAAACAGTAAGAACGACTTATCTCTTGACATCACTGAGCTAGCTTGTCTATTATCTGTTGTGATCTTAGACTTTATATCTTTCATATACACGACGCACAAGAATAAGGATTCTTGAACTAAATTGCCTGCTGTGTATGTTTTGTTCCAAAAGGTACGACTGAGAATTTAATACACATATTGTGATATCCTACAATTAGGTAGCATGCAGTCTGGCTAAGCAAATGAATAGCTGGTGTTAATTTTAAAATCCTTTTCCTCTCGTTAACGAAAAAAGACATGACCTAGCCATAGAGTGAGACAGACAGACACAGACAACGACACAGACAGACAGAAAGACAGACAGACAGGCAGCTAGGCAGGCAGGCAGGCAAGCTGACAATCAGACAGGCAAGCGGGCAGGCAGAGAGTAAACATTATTTTATAACATACATACTTTACAAGAGTAAGTTCAGTGGACTCCCCTGAATGTCGGCTATAAATCGTGATAATTATGTATTTCATTAATTGTGTGACTAATTAATAAAATGCATAACACACACAACACGTTCACACTGACACACACATACATACGCACACATATATGTTCTCTAACTATTCAGCTTTTCAATGAGTGAAGAAGAGGCAATCACCCCGCCGAGCCAGAGAAGTGTCCGTTGTTTGTTAGTGCAAAGCTGATTAAGTATGAATGTAACTGATTTGCATTATGAATGGATTGCCTTGATGGTGGTGGTGATGATGGTGATGACGATGGTAGTGATGATGATGATAATGATGATGGTGATGATGATGGCAGTGATGATGATAATGATGATGATGATAATGATGATGATGATGATGATGATGATGGTGATGACGATGATGGTGAAGATGGCAGTAATGATTATGATGATAATGATAATGGTGATGGTGATAATGATGGTGATGGTGATGATGGCAGTGATGATGATTATGATGATGATGGTAATAAAAATGATGCAGCAGCAATGATTGACATATCATCAAGAGAAAATGACAGTGATAAAGATGATAATGAAGATGATGATATTAAAATAGTAATAGTTATGACAATAATGATGGTGGTAATAATAATAA
>NC_061829.1:33975916-33978416 GCF_019202785.1 Penaeus chinensis | reverse complement strand
CCATTTTAATCTCAGACTTTGCTGAGATTACTGAGTGGGAGCTGAACAATGCACGGTTCAAAGGAAAAGCGTCCGCACCAGGTGAAGATGGAATTACCTATAGTGTCCTCCGCCTTATAGCTCAGGTACCTGGTAATCCCCTTTTGCACCTGTGCAGGTTAAGTTTGTCACAAGGTATTCTGCCTGGCCTCTGGACGCGCAGTCTAATCATCCCTATACCGAAACCAAACACTGATAAATACCGCCCAATCTCACTAACCTCATGTGTATGCAAAGTTCTAGAAAGGATAATTTTGAACAGACTCAGGTACAGGTTGCAAGGTAAATTATCTCACAGACTGTACGGATTCCTATCGGGACGTAGCACACAACATTGCTTTGCAGAGTACTACTAAAACTCTAATCTAGGGATGCACACTGTTTTTCTTGACCTTAAGTCAGCTTTTGACATTGCAAACAGAGACATTATCCTAGAACAATTAGTAAGCTTTGGCATTCGGGGTAAATTATTGAGCTGGATTAGAATGTATCTTACGAACAGATCTGCAAGTGGCTTGTTCAGGGGAGTGAGAAGTTCCACCACACAATCTTTTGAACTTGGGACGCCACAGAAGCTTGTGGCAGATATTCCACTTGGGGATGGTGAATCCATTATATGCTATGCTGATGACATATGTGCCAAAGCATCATCACAAGAGAGGATGCAAATAATTCTCGACAAACTCACAACTAGGGCTCATGAGTGTCGATTAGTTATCTCCACTGAGAAAACAATGGCTCTCAATCCATGTATCCTACCCCTACCCACTTTTCGCATAGGTGACCAAGAGCTTGACATGTGTCATAAATATAAATATCTCGGGGTGAACATAAATGATGCAGACCTGATCCTTTCCCTGAAAAAGAGACTCTGGGAGAGATTGAAACCTTTGAAAGTTCTTCTTGGAAGAGAACATGGCATCAATGTTAAGCTACTTGGCTTTTATAAAATCAGTTGTAGACTACCATGTTGCTGCACTTGTTGCAGTGAAAGGAATCAGAAATAAATAGCTTGGAGGTAGTGCAAAATGAAGCCATGATGATTATCCTCGGCGCCCCGAGAACGGTTAGGATACTAAACATGAGGTCAGAACTTAACCTATCATCCCTCTCTGATAGAATAATATTTACTTCCACTATATTTTGGGTCAAAGCTCTGAGGGAACCCTTGTATCTTTCAGACTTCCAAAAACAAATGCAGCATAAAATCACGCAAGCAGACGTGACTAATCACACACACGCGCGCCCTCTAATACACAAAATCTCCATGAACATTACAAAGTTAAATGTCCCAATTAGTAAAATACCACAGGGTCGATCCATTCCACCATGGAAAAAATCAAAATGAATCGTGCACCTTACGTGTCTACCACAAAAATACAGTGTACATTACTGCGTGTTACTACAATTTGGATAAGCAACGGTGAAGGAACACACATAGTCTATGGGCGATGATGTATACGAGTAGACTACCATGTTGACGGATCCGTACAGTCTGGATACAAAGCTGGTTGTGCTTGTACTGTATACAAAAATGGCTAAGTTAATATGAGTGCAGCATTGGGCCAGTACTACACAAACGGAGCTGGCAGGTATACTCCTTGCAACGGAATTCGTAATGTCTCGGGGCTCTGGAGTAGTTTTCTGTGACTCTCAGAGTGCTCTTCGGACACTAAATTCTTTCAAAGCAGGTGGCGATGAGGAAATTGTGAGTTGCATTAAGCGTAACGTAGCTTGTGCAATAGAACGCAATTTTAACATTCAATTTGTATGGATACCATCTCATGTTGGCATAAGCAAGCACGGCCACGTCGACAAATTGGCGAAGGAAGCCTGTAGCAAAGATACTGTGAACATAGATCTTGGGATGCCTCTTGCTAGGGTTGCACATATATTGAAAAGTTCTCATAAGGACGAACTAGTAGATCTGACGAGCACTCAAAGGCCTGAAAGCTGTACCATAAGGCACTACGATCAGTATAGAGATAACAAGCCCTCTTATGGATGGCACCGAAGTCAAACCAGACAATGTGACTTGGTTATTGCCAGAATATGTTTAGCTTACAGAATGTATTGGCAACTGCACGGTGCAAGAAGTGCAGATGAATCTAAGTGTAGACTGTGTAACGAAGAAAACAAGCGAACGCTTGAGCATTATATCTCGGAATGTCAAGTGATAAAGCCTTTCAGACCACCTAACATGAGGTATAACTATGTGAATATTTCATTTCATCTGATACATTGGAAGATATACTCGTATTATATCCTAAATTTACTATGTAAAACTGCCGTAAACAACAACAACAACAAAACACACAGTGTTATGTAAACACAGTGGCAAAATCATATCAACGTATTATTTTTGTATGATGTATGACATGTTTCTATATTACCATGTACAATTACAGTAGTCACAGACTACTGTACTGTGACAGATGTATATAAAACTGTAATCATGATT
>NC_061829.1:33963416-33965916 GCF_019202785.1 Penaeus chinensis | reverse complement strand
CCTCATCCTCTCTTCTCTTGTTCTTCAAAATTCTTCTTTGTTTATCTAGTTTCATTTTCATCTCTTGCTCTCTAAGTTCTTGTTCTTTGAGTCTGAGCTCTTCAGTTTTCTTTTTCAATTTCTCATTTTACATTCGTTCAAAACGCTCTTTCATGTTTGCCTCGTGTATTTCATTATTCTGCCGTAATCTTGTACCATGATGTTCGTCCTGGTTCGTTCTGCATGCCTAAAAAACTCCACCGTGAACTTCCTCTTCCCAGATCAGGATGCAGGTCTTCTGGGCCTGAGGTTGGAGAAAGTGTAGTACGAGGTGAAGTGAGGGAAAAAGGAACTGATGTATGGTGTTCTTGTGGCGTCTGGTCACTAACGATAGGAGATTGGACAAGTAGTTTGCTGAGCGTCGTCCTGGTTATAGGCGCAATACAGAAAGATGTTGGCTGATCTGAAAAGGAAAACATGGAGAGAAATAGCCAAATTAATATATAATCAAAACAGTTTTTTCCCTTTGGATACTCCTATAGCTCGTTTTGTTACTTACCCTGCGCAGTGCTCTCGATAAGTTCGACAGTGAGAGTTTCTACAACACCATTACCACCCCATTGTCAGCTTATTTCCCATCATAGCAGACGCAAGCTGCTTATCCTGAGTCATACATGAAGGATTTGGAAGAGGCCCATAGCTTGTTTTTGATAAATTTCTTCGATACTGATTTTGTTCTTTAACTCAGCAAAATGGAAAAGCAAGTGTGCTAATCTCACTTGTATATGATAAAAAAATGCTATGCGGGAACTGAATTGACAAAAACAAATGCATTTACTGTGCAAGATTACCACAACTATGTTCATATCTATGGTAGGGTTTTGGAGCAAGGCTTTAAATATTGCCTTCAGGTTAAAGTTTTAATCCTTGATTATTCTAATGCACAAAACATATATTAGACCTGAACGATCTTGAGAGAGCTTTACCTAATGGCAAAACTCATGCATCTTAATATGGAAACTTCGCTATTATTAATACTCTGCTTTCACAAGTAAATATGTAGCCTATTAATACGAGGGCTATTTCAGATTGGAGTGCCCTCCCACTTTCGACCATTCCATCCCTCATATCTCCCTTTCATGTGGTTTAAGCAAATCCGTGAATATGTAGCGGACCGTCTGTACACATTTCCCAATGTCCCATACACTATGCCTTCCGCCTCCCCCCTTACCAGATGAAAGACGGCGTCCACCCTCACTCCACGGCGGAAGTTGCATCCTCCTACGCCTCCTCGGTCGCCCACAGCCCTTGCTTTTATCCTCCGGGTGAGGAAGCTGCGACAATAGAAAACGGGAAGTCGTACTGGAATGCCTGACCTGCGCGGTTTTGTTGCTTTTGTTTTTAAGTTACTTAAAAGAGAAACTTTTAATTATTATATATATATATATATATATATATATATATATTTAATCTGAACTCTAAAATGACCACTAAACATTTCACACTAAACATTTTATGCTGGACATTTTATGAACGTTAACAATCTGTACGATAAATTTAATTTTAAAAGTTTTGTTCTTCTTTTGTTGAAAAAGCACTATTATTTTAATGATTACACAAACAGATTTAATTTGTAGAAATAAAATATAAATAACCGAATCGTTAGTGTTCTAAACAACAATCACAACAAGACATTCACTTATAAAAACAAAAGATAAAGGAACATTGCTGTTTCGTTATTTACCTTTTTTTTTACACATTCAACTAATATATTCATCTGTATTCATCTGATATATGTGGAAACCTAATCAAGCTTGAGTTACCTTTGAAATTTGTCCCTAATCTGCAATATTAACCTACAAAGAGGTTGCAAATGTCCTACTGAATGTTGATTAAACATGAGATGTATACATCTCATACATTGTAACTAATCCGTTCATGTTGAAATCAGTTAGGTCAGTGACTTACTTCAAAACTGCTCTTCAGCTGATGCCGGTGCGAGGTTTTTTGATGAGGCCAGCATGCATTAAAAGCCATGGCAATTGACTCCCATGAATTAGCCTCCGGGCTAGTACAGTGGTAACGTGTCAGCCTCTCATCCGAGGGTCGGCCCAGGCGCGAGAAGTTGCAATTGTCGCCTGGTTGGGTACCACAGCGGGTAAGGACTATGACGAGTCAGCACCAGCTGACACACGTTAACGAGTCGGCACAGGCCGGGCTCCCCACATGGGCATAGCCCGGGCGAGGCAAAGCTTCGCATATCGGACCTATCCTTAGCACATGAATTCTTTCTATCTGCTGACCAGTTGTGCTTCAGAAAGTGGCAGGGCACGCTCCTTTGCCTCCATGGCATGAAGTTTGCTTACATATATCATCAGAAATTAATTTTATATATTTACAAAATTGGTTTGAATATATTACTATAAATAAACATTTTTGTTTTACAAGATATGTGTAACAGTTATACTGTATATAAACATGCTTGTACCATTGTAACTGCAATCTTACAACCTGCAAGTAA
>NC_061829.1:33955916-33958416 GCF_019202785.1 Penaeus chinensis | reverse complement strand
AAAGCATGGCAAACTCATGAAACTGTATGACACTGGAATAAGAATAGCTTAACCTACATTCATACAGAGCTTCCTTGCTGATAGGAAGTTCAAAGTACGGGTGGGAAATAGCTCAAACCTGGGGGATTAGCTAGAAGGGGTCCTAAAAGGAAGTGTTTTACGTGTGATACTGTTTGCCATTGCTATAGATGGGATCATAGAGATCGCTCCAAGTGCTGTCTCATGTAGTCGGTATGTGGATGACTTCACACTGTACTTCAGGGAGCTTACAGGATGTGGAAGGACACATACATACTGCAGTAAATCAAGTTGTAAATCAACCTATCATGGGTTCAGATTCTCTTCAATTAAGGCCATGACTATGCATTTCCAGAAAAAAAAAGTTCCATCTTTCCATTTGTTTTGGAGCAAACCCATTGCGTTTTGTCCAAGAGGTGAAGTACTTGGGTTTAATGTTTGACTCAAGGCTTACGTGATTGCCTCGCATCAATCGGTTACAGGTAAAGGCTACAAAAGCACAGCATTTTGCGGGTTCTTTCTTACTTGTCTTGGGGTGTAGATTACACAGTGCCTTTGCAGCTTTACTATGCACTTATCCATAGCACATTTCACTATGGATGTAAGGCTTATCGTCTCCAACTCCTACTGTTCTTCAGATGTTGACTTGGTTCTTAGCATCTGTACAGTAGAGTGTTTCAATAATTGTTGATTTTCTAAAACTTGCTCGAATCCCGGGGGCAAGTTAAGAAAAAGGCGCCTATGAATTTTCTGAGTTTGGAAATGTATTTTTTATTTTAATCTAAGAATATCTCGCATTCTCTAATTTCAATTGAAAGTTTTGATGAAATTATGATTTAGACACCGCTTCGAACGCCAAATAACGCCTCGTTTTCTGTTGTCGGTATAACTATTTTCTTTTTAAAATACCTCAATATTATACTTTTCTTTAATATTTTTGCTTAAAAATTATTTCCATTATAAATTTATATTATATAAAGTTCTTTAATTGCCATAAGACTATTTTTCAATTAGTAGGCTTGAATTCTCTTTACTTTGTGTTCTCTCCCACCGAATCGGGCTTGGGTCGCCGAGAGCATGCTTTGGCTCTCGGACTTCTCACTTCGCTTAAATGATTTGAAGTAACATATTCTATTTAACAAGAGGCTATAAAAGGAAAGGATTCTAGTAATGATTTGATTTGGAACATTATATATTGCATACAATATAATTTTCATTCTACTCCTTTGTTTACATTGCCATATCTCCGACTGCGCCGTTCTCTAGTTTCTGTTACAACAACAATTCTGTTTATGTCTTCACATTTTTTCATGTCGCCAATCAGTCTTTCACAGTTTTGATTATGGCCAGGTATTAATGAACTTTTGGGTTTCCACATATCGATTTCATGCATATCATAGGCCAAGTATGCAAACTTCATATCTGTGGTCAGATGTTGGGAAATGAAATCTTTCACTCAGATTACACAGTTTTTCTGCAGTAAAATTGTGCTTCTCCTTATTTTTAATAGGGCTGGTGTGTATGACCATTTTTCACGAATTCCTCTTTTCAAGATCTTTGCAACTTCATCGACGTAATCATGATCAACAGCCAAGGGAAGAAGTGTACCATCTGCATTATACAGATGTCTGTTGATGGACGAGAAGTAGCTGCTAGGAAAGCCAAGTGTACAGCCAATCCTGGCATACCTCCTTGAAGTTTCAATAGCAGTTCTGAAAAGAGTCATTCCATTGCTGTTCACAGCAGAACGCCAGCACATGAAATGAACTTTAGCAAAATCAAAAATACTTCCGATTGTTCTTGTTGTTTTTTTTCAGTGCTTTCAGACACTATATGGTGTTGTTCTTTATTCCAATCTTGGATTTATTGGGCAAATCACCATCACAAACTACTTCCAGCTTGGTCAATATTGTGTCAATGGTCAGGCAGATGTGTAGGAGGGAACAAAAAAATGCCAGCCACCTGACACCAACTCGCACAAATCTCCTGGCGACTTCTTCTCTAGTGAAAGAAGCTTATGATATTAATCTACAGTATTGCTTCTGAATGTCAGTTGTATGTTGCATAATATCATCAATTTTTAAAAGACATTTCTGCAATATCTTCACTGTTGCATATAAATGGGACTTCTGCATTGTTGGTCTGCATTGTTGGTCTGCTTCCGTTTCAGTCTGTTAAATTCCCGTCTTTGCACCTGATAATCAACACTTACGAGTGATCCATTGCTTCCTTGTACTTTTGCATCATACCAATATCTTCCTTGAGGATTTCTCGGGGTTGTTTCTTTGCCTTGAATGACACAATCACAGTTTTCGAGAATTTTGTCTTCAGTGTTACATTTCTGATGGAGTCGTAGTACTCTTTCTTTATTTTCTTTATTTTTTCTTTCATATACCAAGGTGATAATGTCTTAATGCCGAATTTGCTATACAGCACAGCAATTTCCGCCTGCAACTTGGATAAAATCTGAGATTCCGTAATA
>NC_061829.1:33945916-33948416 GCF_019202785.1 Penaeus chinensis | reverse complement strand
ATATATGTATGTATGTATATATATATATATGTATATATGTATTTATATATATATATATATATATATATATATATATATAGGAGTGTAATATCAAATAAATCAAAATAGGTTTCGTGAATCATAGAAAATCAATATTCAATTAAATAATTTTGCAATAAGACGAACCCTGATTGCATGCCCTGTCCAGCAACTTCTGCTGAGATATCATCTCGCCATCATTTTCTGGAATCTTTTGTGTCCTCCGTTTCACACAATAATTATGGGGAAGCAGACAAGCAATTTTGAAGCATTTAACAATAAATATCATACTGAAGAGTTCCTCAGGTGCAGACACCATAAACTTGACTTTAGTATGCTAAACGTCTGATCACGTGTGTTCTGATGTGACTTACATTATATCGGGTTTCTCCTGGTGTTGTTTTGATTTAACAAAGGTGTCAAAAGCTATGGCTCAAGGGGATAGCTGCTATCGCCTGTCGGAAGAGAGAAGCTTAAATATTTAGTAGATGTATAGTAATTCACCATTCCTTAAAGAGTTTACAAAAGTTATGCCAAGTTTAGCGATTATTTCTCACTCCAGTTAGTTTATACCTACAGACAAATTAATTTTTGATCAATCAGAATGCAAATTTAAAAAAAAAATGCCTCTTCCCCCAATTCTTTTCAGTGTTATAAAATTATATCTCACTCTTTAGTTACTGAAGTAACACACATCTACAATTCTTTCTGTTGGGCAATTAGCTCTTTATGAAAAATGCCCAAACGAAACGCACAGCTGTACTAGCAAACTATTTGCAAGTAACTACAGCTGCACAAAACATTAACACGGAATTAAGCTACTTGCCTAGTAAATAATTGTCTCCAACCTTCCCTGCCTCAAATCGAGTGCGTAAGACACAGTAGGACCAGATGTATGCAACGTGAGTACTGCCAAGATATTTTGTGTTGTAACTTGTTATCAGTCCATCTTCATAGCAAACTACCTATAACCTAATGAATGGGACCTTTCCCTTATAACACAATGAGCGCGGGCGGCAATGCCATGCCCACTGTAATAAAAGTTTTATCTATTGTCTTAACGCAAGGATGGCTCTACAAGTGCTGTATATATGCAGTAGTGACATAATTAATAAGACCACCGGCAGCCTCAATAAATTTTAGAAGAAAATGTATCCCATAATGAAAGGGACTTATTATCATAGTTTGATTTGCGTAAATTATTAAAGGCATGGTATTAATCACTGCAGCATTACGTCTTGGGAATACCTCGAATAACCCAACGGGTCTTCTCCCTGATTTTTAGGGTTTTATGCCATACCTTTATCAGTCATTTAATTAGCTCAACTTTGTTAGTACATTCTCCTTGGCTTATCTCATCTTTCATATCTTTCCATAAATATTATGTAGGATTTAAATCTGGACTGTTTCCAGGCCAATCAAGCACTTTAATACCCTGATTATCCAAATGGGTTCTAATACTTTTGGCTGTATGGCGGGGAACTTCACCATGCATTAAAGTGCAGTCGTTATCCTGACACCACTCTTGAAGTTGGGACAGAAGACGTCTATCAATGATGTCATGATATTCAACTTGATTTTAGATTACCTTTTATAATCTCTAATCTTCCAGTACCCATGGCAGAGATCACAGACCACACCATCACCTTGGTAGGGAATTTTTCTTTTGCTCTTTAGCAGCCAGGGTGGTCCTTCTCTAATTTGGTTCTTCTAATAAAATTTCGTCTGTGCATCAGTATTTCTACCGGAGACTCATCAGAGAAACAACCAGCAAATAAAAATAGAAATAAAAGTTATGAGAAGTTTAGAACATTCAAATAAAATCCCTTTCATCTCCATCTCTAACATGAACTTTAACTGATCTCACTCTTAAACTAAATGTGAGAATCATATTAGATGTAATATTTTGTACCTATCATATTTTTTTCCACGTGTGCATAAGATTTGTTTATATATAAATTATGTTTGGATCACATAGAACTGTAGTCAGAAAGAAGATTTAAGTGAGATTTGCATTTTCCCATTCTTCTGATGTCAAACTCTTTTGACCAGTCGTTTGTTCCTCATGGTTATCGTTAGTATTGGCACCTTAGTTACCCTGTATGCAAGGTATCTCTTCTCATCTACTTTTTTTTCTGACTGTAGAGGGCTTACACTCGACACCATAGTTCTTCCATACATGGGTCAGTTGCTTGGATGACCTCGTGTGATGTTGTTTAACCATAATTACAAGCATACACTCCTGTCTGCGAGAGGAGACATACTTTCTTCCACGCTTTCCTTTTAGTTGGATTCAAAGTCTTCCAAATTAGCATTTTTTTTTTTTTTTTTTTTGGCAGCTGAAGCATTGGAAACACCCATTTTCTTGCTATTTATCATTGGCTTAGAAATATTTCTTTGAGATACATTCAATAGCTGAAAAATCTGTCCATGATGCTTCAGTAGGTAGTCTTTACTCAATTTGCACGGTAGAAGAGCTAGG
>NC_061829.1:33925916-33930916 GCF_019202785.1 Penaeus chinensis | reverse complement strand
TAATATTCCTGTATCCATCAATAACTTTTAAACTCGGTGTCCACGTGTCCATCTACTTCAATAAACAAATTAGAAGAGATAGATAAATAAGCGAAAAACAAACTATATCAATAATTGACTTAAGGCAGAATACTGTTAACTCTCGTTGGGAAAGGAATTTATTCGCAATTAACGTGCTGGATGTAACGGAATACGGAATGAAGATTCTTCAAACAATATTATAAAATAAACAAACCAACCGACGAAATTATGCATGAACATATATCTATAATTCAACAGACGTCTGGAAATGTGTTCATGAGTGTGCACAGCATGTGTTTAGAGCTTGGTGCGCATGGTTATAAAACCATGTTTCCGATAGAGTATGAAGAATTAAAAATATTCAACAGACGATATGTCTTATAACAACTATGTTAAACCACTTTTAGTTCCAATACACAACTACTTATATGGCCGGTGTAAGGCTTTCTGTCGCGGGGAAGCCTAAAATCATCCACCCAAGCGGCGGATGGCGGCTGAGGGCCAAAAGAATGAGGGAGGGGGCCCGTAGAAAGGTAGAAAATTTCCCTAAAAATACATCAGAAATAGGTTAATAGTTTGTTAAAATAAAAATCAGTAAAACATTAAACTCAATTAGTAATACAAAACCAGAATAAAGGTAAAATCAGTCAATACAAAAGATATCCCTAGTGTCCTCTGTGAGCCTGCAATAATTAATATAATCCGTAATTAGGAAGATGACGTGGCAGGTCGTAAATATAAAAGAAAAAAAGGAATTCAAAGTTAAAACTTTAGCTAAGATTAATAAAAATGATAATTAATAAAACTGAAGATTTAAGTTATTTTTAAAATATAAAACCTTCAATGACGTAAGATGAATTTTGCAAAATAAGGGGAGGGATTCGGTGTTAAAATAAAATATAAAAACGTTTAAGCCAAAGAAATAAATGTATAAAATAATGAAAACGTTTTAGATCCCCTCTCCCTCGCTAATAATAATTATAAAAAAAAGACTACTGGGAACAAAAAGCGATACAAACTCGCAAAATAAGTATATTCACCAAGGCTTATTCGCCCCTTACTGATTCGGAGCATTCGAAGCTCAAGGAGGAAAACTCGGAAAACACTAATTACAATATATTTTATTTAAGACATATTTTAGCAAAGATTGTTTGACAGCTACAGTGTAATCGCGTTGGGTTGTGTGGGTGGGAATCATCTCCTGCGTGTTTGAGCGCCGCCAACTGGATTTACTAAGTTCGGATCAGGATTCGGGATTGGGTATCATGGGGTCGAGGAGACAGGTAGGCTATTAGGGTGGAGGATAGGGGTTAGGCATGAGGACGTTTAAGGAAAAAGACGAAAATGAGAGAAACAAAAACGAACAGAGGGATGGAAATTAAAGAAATGAGTACGAGCTCACCGGAAGAACAGAAGGTAGAAGACAAAAAAGGAAAAATGAACGAAAGGAGTGAATGAGAGAAATGAGAGAAAGAAAACGAGAAAAAACGGATAAGATAGCATACCAAAGGAACGGGGAAGAGGAGAAAACGAGGAGATTAGCAAGGTTGAAAGGAATGACGTAAGATTGGGAAGGGAAAGGGGAAAATGAATGAGGAAAGGGAACGAAAGAAATAAACGAAGAAGAAGTGAGAGCGAAAGAACGAGAGTTAGTAGTTAGAAGAGACGAAAGATAGCGAGTAGAATAAACAGGGTATAGGTGTCAGGATAATACGTGAGGAGGAGGAGGAGGAAGAGAGAGAGAGAGAGAGAGAGAGAGAGAGAGAGAGAGAGAGAGAGAGAGAGAGAAAGAGAGAGAGAGAGAGGTGGAAAAGGTTGGAGAAAAAGGTAAAGGGGGAGACTAAAACAAAAGGGAGGCATAAGGAAACATTGGTGAGGAAGAGGATAAGGGGGGGTGGGGAGAGGCAAGAGGTTACGGTTCAGGAAGGGGGGTAGGGAGGGTCGGGGACCTCACACCGGTTTTACATTTCCTTACATTTCCGAAACTAAAGCAACGAGATACCGGATTATGTTAGAATACATACAATCTAATAAATGATAACCCACTTAATAAAAAAAAAAAAAAAAAAAAAAATATATATATATATATATATTCATACTTTTTTTTTTTTTTTTTTTTTTTTTAAGACAATTAAGTGTGGCGAGGGACACCGATAAACAAACAAATGAAAACAAAGAAAAAAAGATCAGGCATACCTTTCAATAGAGAAAAAGGGTTTAATTACGATGATGAATTATCAAACTCAATAAATATTTGGAAAGATAGAAAATCCTTAGCATAGTTATCAATAGAAAATCGTAGACATTGGATGATAATACAATTAACTGTTCAACTTGGCCAACACTAGAGAAACCCTTGGAAACTAACACAGTCCAACTCACCTAATTTGTCTAAGCAATAGTTTTATATCCAGATCTGTTTCAAATTTAACATGATTTTAGAATTCCAAGTTAACTCCGGAAAAAAAAATACAAATTTTATTATGTGTAATATGTAACGCATCATTCACTTCCATATCTAGAATCTCATCTAGTAAATATTCATATTTACTTCACTTTTAATAATAACGAAACTTATTCTCCAAACAGAGGTGGACCTTTGTTGAACCTAAATATACCAATTCCCACAGTTTCTTATTCTTTTTGAAAACAAGTAACACATACTTATAGAAATTTGTAAAGCAACTTATGATAATATTTTAAGGATGGCTTTATGGCCAAATTACTCGAGATTGTAAACACCAAATTCTGAAATGAATATGTAACGCACATATCCAATATCCTCTACATCTACATTGTCAACAGTTGCAACGTATTTTCTTCTCCTTTTTGAGATTATCTTCTGCATATATCTCCCACGTCTAACACTCCTGACAACATTGAAATCGGGAATATTGATAAAAACACTTGACAGACCTAGGTGTAGTCACATTTGACTTATACATAAAAAAAATCTAAGTTTCACTGCATTACGTTCATTTCAATTTCATCATAGTTTCCAGAGAGATTGCCAATCAATGTGTTCTATTCTCAGAACTTTTAGTCTGACCGTCACTCCTGCTGACGGCGACGTTGTGTCAAACCTCTGATTACGATTTTATTTATGTTTGTTTAGAAACACTTTCACATTTCTTGAAAAGGCACTTTAGTCTAAAAATAGTTTAAGCTTCAGTCCAGTAGTTATTAGTCATTTGCGTTTTGTGCGTTTGATGATAGTTTCAAAACTGTCTGAAAGGTGTTCTATGATGTTCTCTTCATTTGTCTCTCGATAACACCTTGGTCGATCCCCCCTCCCTCCCTCCCTCCCTCTCTCTCTCTCTCTCTCTCTCTCTCTCTCTCTCTCTCTCTCTCTCTCTCTCTCTCTCTCTCTCTCTCTCTCTCTCTCCCTCTCTCTTTCTTTCTTTCTTTCTTTCTCTTCTATCTCTTCTCTCTCTCTCTCTCTCTCTCTCTCTCTCTCTCTCTCTCTCTCTCTCTCTCTCTCTCTCTCTCTCTCTCTCCCTCTCTCTCTCATTCTGATAGGGAGAGGATATGCAAATGGCAAGGATTAGTAGGAGGATTAGTCAGGGACAGAGGATATTTGCGTGTGTGTGTGTGTGTGAGGGGGGTAGGGTCGAGACTGTTGTGACGGCTGCTGCCTCTCCGTATTCCCGCTCCTTACTAATAACTTTGTTAAGAAGCCAATGGTATGGTGTTAATTGTTGCGGACACCAGGTTCTCCTTATTATCACAATGATCTGTTATGGGTGAGCACAGTGATATATGTAATGATCCGCGCTGTCGGGGGACTCACTTCCTTGAGCGGAGGTTCCACTTCTCTGGGTTAAAAGACCCCCTTTCACTCTGGGGATAAAAGTTCGCGCTAGCTGCACAAAATAGCACCAGAGAAGCCCCCTGGTTGGCCCCTTAGACTCGAGGGTGGCAGCCAGATTTCACTCTGACGTTGCGGGACCATGAGATACCATGGTTTGCAGAGTTGTTTTCGGTTGAGACGGAGAGAAGACAAAAACACTGCAGCTGTGGCTCGAATCGGAGGGGAATTGAATACTGAAAGCATTGTGGATATCAAACTTTACTGTTTGAGAAAATAAGTTGTCCAAAAGAATCTAGTCAAATATGTTTGACATAAATCACACATGGTTTCTTAATTCATCAAAAAAGGAATGGCATTCACTTATTCCTCTGGTTCAGCTTAAACATACAAACTGTTACGTAAGTTAATCCTACACTCGTTTTTTGTAATTCTACACACATATCTTCCAAGGGAGACAACATCAGGCTCTCCTCTCCCTTCGCGTTGTCCTCTCAATCCCGAAGTCAAATCATTATTTCCAGTAGCATTCCCCAAGGAATTTATTCAAAAGCCACTTTAGTCAGTTCCAACTTTAGTTTGAGATCCTATTTAATTAGGAGCTACTCGGCAGAGACAATGGGAGACGTAAAAACGAATAATACTGATAATGATTAAATTTTCTCTTTACCAAATTTACTTGGTAACTTGTCTGATAAGACTTTAATATGATGGCTATTGGACAGTTTCATATTTAAAAATGGATTTTTGTTTTTCTTGCGTCGTTCCGTTATTACATTTAGTTGCAATTATATGGTTTTCTAATTCTTCAGTGTAGATCAGACTGGGCAACCTTTCGTGGTGAGATATGTCAGAGAGAGAGAGAGAGAGAGAGAGAGAGAGAGAGAGAGAGAGAGAGAGAGAGAGAGAGAGAGAGAGAGAGAGAGAGAGAGAGAGAGAGAGAGAGGGGGGGGGGAGGATGAGAGAGAGGGAGAGGGAGAGGGAGAGGGAGAGAGAGAGAGAGAGAGAGAGAGAGAGAGAGAGAGAGAGAGAGAGAGAGAGAGAGAGAGAGGGAGAGAGAAAAGGGTGGGGGATTAGAGCGTGAGAGAGAGAGAGAGAGAGAGAGCGAGAGAGAGAGAGAGAGAGAGAGAGAGAGAGAGAGAGAGAGAGAGAAAGAGAGAGAGAAGGGTCG
>NC_061829.1:33895916-33918416 GCF_019202785.1 Penaeus chinensis | reverse complement strand
TAGTTTCTTTTATAATTTTTTTATATTAGAATTTTATGTCAAGAAACATGCGATTCGTAATTAATGAAAATATAAATTCCTATATGAGGTGTAATTGAAATATATCTGAAAAGAATCGCGCCCTGATTGGTCAGCTGGAGTATATCAGTTTGTATCAACCTAGAGGCATACAAAATGAACAGATGTTTCGATAAGTTCCAATGATGTTCTTGTAAAGGGCAAACGTGCTTGAGGATGTATAAAAATGTTAGGGATTTGACAGATACTACAAAAAAGGCCTACATATATGAACAGTAAATACATAAGGCCTCTTTAGTAACATTTCCAAGGCCCCTAACACTTTGATACATGTTTGCCCTTTATGTGCACATTATTGGAACCTGTTGAAACATCTTTTTGGTTTGTATCAAAGTGTATGCCTCTAGCGTGATACAGTGTGATACACTCCAGCTAGCTAATCAGAGTGCAATATTGAGCAGTACATGAAATACATGTTCACTTTATATGGGTATAATTTTAACTCAATAATGACGGTTGCTAGATCGGCATGGTAAAAATTTCCAACCTGTCCGAGTCATATGATTTGGCATTGACTTCGGTAGGATGAATGTCTTCAAAATCATCCTGAACCTCTGATATAAACTTACAGGCTCAAAAGTATCAAAGAAAACGCTGTGTACTTTGATTTGTTTGTATAATTCAATCAGTAAGTCCTGAAAGTGTCTGTGATCATTCGAATTATCAAATCTGATTTAGACATGGATCTAACTTGCAGTGGATATATGATACAAAACCTTATGCAACTTTTACTTTCCATATGAAGAACAATGTATGTAATAACAAAACAAAATACTGAATTCTGAGAAATAAATTTAAAAGCTTAGACAGACAGTAGTGTGTATAAGCAGTATAAGCCACAGATTAGCCAGGTACTTTTTCCATTTCATTTAAAGCTTCCACCATGTTTTTCTTGTATTCAAATACGAGTATATTAAGTATTTTAATGTTGTTCTATTTACTTTTTTATGTGAAAACACTCCTTTTCTCAAACTCTTTATGTCAGTACAAACTTTGATGATATTATGTTTCGTAGGAAAGATGATACAACTTGATACAATGTAAAGTGTTAGGGCTTTCGGGATGTTACAAAAAGGGCCTATACGCACACGCACACAAATGTTGCAACATGCGTCTTTAGAAAGAAATTCTGAATGATTTAAATGCAGAAGTTCTGTCTTTGAAAAAAAAGGAATCTGTACAATGCTGCATCCCTTGCCTAACAACACTACAAATCACCAAATGCGAAGAAAAATTAAAAACTGTTAACTGACCCGCTACACTTCTCACCTTTTTATTATAATGTTGTTGTTTTTTACGAATAAAAGTAGAACGATAAATGTATTTGAAAAATTATTTCGCCACTTCATTGTACCTCTCATCACATCTTCTAATTATTACCTAAGAGCAGTCTATTAATCCTAACTGCTCTTCCCTTCTTGGCGTGAAACGTAAATCAGTAAATTATTGCCAGTTCTTCTTCCAAAGTTTCAAATCCAAATTTCCAAAATATGAAAATGGACAAACTGATATCGTGTCAAGCTAATAGTTTCTTATTTCATGTCCATGGTAAACTTTATTCCAAATGGTACTGACATAGGCAGTAACAATAGGGTTTGTGTTGATATATCACTCCTCGAGAAAATAGAATCTAATTATACCATTGAATTATAACAATTTACTATTAACTACATATTTAAATAAAGGACTAATGCAAGCGATATATAATACTGTCATAAAGGTCTCCATATTTAGTCGAAAAAGTCCTTACGATGGTGTTTTGCGTCATGGTGGATGGAAGGTAAAAATAACTCAACTCTACTGCCCTTTGTCTCGTTGTCTCATATTATCATATGTTCTTTCCTCCCTTTTTTGCGTCTTGTGAATGGAAGGAAAAGAAAGTCTGCGATAAATTTTGCTGAGGTTATCCGGTCTTATCAGTTGTTATATAGAGAATGGGATGAAGGTCGCCCTGCCCTTCCTGCTTTATGCTGAGGCGGGCGGTGTTGAAGGGCGTAAATATTCCATGAGGATTAGCGCACGTCGTGTTCGTTTGACACTCTATCTTTCTCGTTCTCCCCCCCCCCCCTCTCTCCCTCTCTCTCTCTCTCTCTCTCTCTCTCTCTCTCTCTCTCTCTCTCTCTCTCTCTCTCTCTCTCTCTCTCTCTCTCTCCTTATTTATGCATGCATATATATATAAATATATATATATATATATATATATATATATATATATATTTATATATATATATGTATATATAGATATACATTGTACATATATACGTATTATACATACATATATATATATACATTTATACATATACATATATATATATATATATATATATATATATATATATATATATATATGCCGGTTAGCGCACTGGACTTGTGGTCTCGAGTTCAATTCCCGTCGCGGCCGTCGTAAAAAAATGCAGGCGCTCTGTCTGCTGGCTCGACCCCGAGAGAACGACATATCGCCTTGAGAAGTCAAACGCAGGTGTCGTAGGGGAAGTAACTGCCGTGTGATAGCGTGGCAGCGCGCCGAACCACGGTTGTTTAGGAAGGGCATCCAATCAGGCAATGGTGACACTGCCAAATAACCTCTCAATAGTGGATTGAGAGAGGCCTATGTTCTGCAGTGGAATGAATGGCTATATAAAAAAGAAATATATATATATATAAATATATCTATATATATATAAATTAACATGCATACAAAACACACTCACACACGCGCGCGCACGCACGCACGCGCGCACACACACACACACACACACAAACACCTACCCACCCACACACATATACACACACGCACACAAAGAGAGGGATAGAGAGAAAGAAAGAAAGATATCAGAGAATGAATAGTAACAGATCAGAAGAACAATGGTGACAAATCATTTGGTTGTTCGACCCGTGAAATCTCTCGTTACATCTAGTAAATAGGAATTCATGGACGGGCGATCACAATGTTCTTTGCTCTTCCGCCCACTACTTATTTTCTTGGAAATGTTCAGATTTTCCCTCTTCCTCCTAATCGATATCTTCATCTCTCTCTCTCTCTCTCTCTCTCTCTCTCTCTCTCTCTCTCTCTCTCTCTCTCTCTCTCTCTCTCTCTCTCTCTCTCTCTCTCTCTTTCTCTCTCTCTCTATCTCTCTTTCTCTCTCTCTCTCTCTCTCTCTCTCTCTCTCTCTCTCTCTCTCTCTCTCTGATTTTCCCTCTTCCTCTTAATCGATATCTTCATCTCTCTCTCTCTGTTTTATAATACCTACGTGTTTTTATATGTGTATGTGTATGCATTCACATACATGCTTGCAGGTACAAGATATCCTTATGTTATGGATCTGTATTTTGGTTAATATAAATTTTATATCCCAGGTCGCGTGAGCAGAACACTTATCTTCTGACAACTTTCCGTCGGACTGCAGGGCTGCAATACGTAATGCTCGGGCCCAGCATGCACAGGTATGAACCAGGATTTTAAAAATTTTGTTCCCAAGCAACTGCGATTATGTTAGCACATTTATACTGTGTATTAATTCTGTTGTGTAAATTTATAAACTACACGGACATTATTCTACATATACGTATATTTTTATTTGTCTATCTACGTATCTATTTATCTATCAATCTGTGTGTGTGTGTGTGTGTGTGTGTGTGTGTGTGTGTGTGTGTGTGCGTGTGTGTGCGTGCGTGCGTGCGTGTGTTTCTATGAAGGTGTGTGATCTTAAACAGGTACATTCCAGCTGTGCGATTTTGTATCAGGAACAGGTTCCGTTTGATAATTCCATACCGTTTTAGTGCTGGTCGTAACATCGGTACCGCTGAGGTGATAAACAAAATAGGTTTTACATTCCGGTCTTGTTTGTGTTCATGATATTTACACATGCATTTCCGACAGAGACCATAAACAAGCGAAACTTTATGAAAACAAATTATGTAATTCTTTGACAAGACCGAGGAACATCGTTGGTGAGAGTAGCAAGCCCGTGAGCTTTGACCAATCATCTTCGAGTTATCAAGAAACCCTCTTAAATATTTCATATTAGAAAGTCAAGTATGAACTACCATGTGTACACCACTTAAGATAGATCCCTTTTTTTCTTTTCTCCTAATTCTGATTTATTCCTTACTCATCATATTGTACGTCGGCAATATCAGTTATTTTAAATGTGAAGGAAAAGATATGGGTTCCTCAAGCTTTCTATGGGATGCTTACTTACTCTTTAATAGAAAACACGAAGCCTTTTCTTAATGACCAGCTTAGGGCGACACCCCTACTCCGTTCAGTGTGAATAATTAGTCTGGTAATTAGTTATGGGACGTCTTAATTGATAAACTACGAAAGTGAAGCACAAATAATGAGATTAAGACGGGAAACTATTTGGACACGAATCTTAGAGATGATATATGTTCAATTAGGAATCATGAGTAATAATGCAGAGAGAGAGAGAGAGAGAGAGCGAGAGAGAGAGAGAGAGAGAGAGAGAGAGAGAGAGAGAGAGAGAGAGAGAGAGAGAGAGAGAGAGAGAGAGAGAGAGAGAGAGACAGATATAAGATATAGAGATTAGTTTATATCTTCTCAAGATACTTTATATGTGGATGGCATTAATCCTAAACTAATTCACAGATTATACCCAGATAATCGGAATCAAACCCTTACGAGCTAGGCAAGGCCTAATTTGCACATACTGGTGATTGGGCAGACGAGCATGCGGACAAACAGACATATAAAATGGACGCACGCGACCTCGCTCACCACCGAATGAGTCATGCTGAACGGTGTTGCATGCCGCATATCGCTTGTGCGTATGTATGCACACACACACACACACACACACACACATACATACATATATATATATATATATATATATATATATATATATATATATATATATATATATATAATAACACACAGACGTATATAGATATAGACACGAATGCAAATTCATACACACTACTCAAAATAATTAGGGGAACACTTTATTTTGGGGATATCACAGACATATTTTGGCGCACTGGAGTTATCCACCAAGCTAGTTTGCAACCTTAGCGACCCGTGAATCTATTTCACTGCCTTTGACACGATTGCAATAAAGGTCTAGACAGGATTGTCAAAAGCGAGCCAAACCCCAAATCTGGAGTGAGTTAGCTAGTGGTAGCCACGACGATTTTGTGCTCCTGACTTGGCGAATCATTATTTCTTTCTTGGTTGAGGATTTTCTGATCATATTGACTCTATTGCAAGCATAATGCGTTACGTCTAGCCTTGTGAAGTCGCACGGGCAGTCCAGCTGCTGGAGGATGGGTCATCTATATGTCAGGTGGCCAGAAGGTTCAGAGCGTCATCTTCCGTGCGTGGAGTCGCTTTCGAGAGACCGGCCAGTACTCCAGGAGGCCTGGACAAGGCCGAATAAGGACCACCAACCAAAAACAGGACAGATTTCTCCGTACATCTGCGATGCGTTCCCTTCAAGGAGACTTTCAGCGGGCCACTGGAGTACGCATTTCCGACCCTAATGTCAGAAACAGACTCCACGAGCATGGCATGAGGGTCTGGCGGCCATTGGTCGGGCCGGTTCTCACCGCCCAGTACCGTGCAGCCCGACTGGCCTTCAGCAGGGATCACCAGAATTGGCAAGTTCGCCACTGGCGCCCAGTACTGTTTACGGATGAAAGCAGGTTTACTTTAAATGCATGTGACAGACGTGGCTGAGTCTGGAGACGATGTGGAGAGCGATATGCGGCATGCAACACCGTTCAGCATGACTCATTCGGTGGTGGGTCGGTTATGGTCTGGGGATGCATATCTCTGGAGGGTCACACAGACCTTTATATGCTTAATCAAGATACCCTGCCAGCTGTTTGGTATAGAGATGATATCCTCAGGCTCATTGTTCGACCCCACACCGGTGCAGTGGGCCCCGGATTTATTCTGTTACAGGACAATGTCCGACTTCATGTGGCCAAAGTGTGCCGCCAGTTTTTGGAGGAAGAGGGCATCAATGCCTTACGCTCTCCGGACCTGAACCCCATTGAGCACCTCTGGGACATTTTGTATCGGCGTATTCGGCAGCGTCCAGCCACACCAGAGACTGTCCAGGAGCTTACCAATGTGCTGATCAGGTCTGGCAGGAGATCCCCCAGGACACCATCTGCCGCCTCATCAGGATCATGCCACAACGTTGTCGAGAGTGCATACAGGCTCGTAGAGTCATACCCACTACTAAAGTGGCTGTGCAATGTGTTGTGTTGCAAATTCATTATTTTTTCCATTGTCATTTCTCTCTACAGTCACTTTGTTTTTCAACATCTTTTAGTAATTCGGTCCTCCAAGGGTTAACTTTTTTTCTTCTTGGCCAGTTTGACGCTCTGTTGTTCAGGGTGCATTGGGAATTTAGTTTCAGTACAAAACTGTAACATTCGTACGTTCGACATTGAGTTTTAAAATTAAATACAAGTTTTCCCCTTAATTGTTTTGAGCAGTTTATGCATATATATATATATATATATATATATATATATATATATATATATATATATATATATATACACATATATATATATATATATATATATATATATATATATATATACATACATATATATATGTGTGCGTGTATGTGTTTCACTGTGTAAATATACGCACATGTACATTTATATATACATACATAATACATACATACATACATACATACATACATACATACATACATACATACATACATACATATACATACTTACACACACACACACATATGTGTGTGTATGTATGCATGTATTCAAACACACATATATTTATATAATAACACACAGACGCATTATATAATCACACACGCACACGCGCGCGCGCGCATCCACACACATATGTAATCATACGCATCCACAACATATAATATCTCTTACACACACACACACACACACGTCGGTATTCATTTATAAGTAAAGAGTATGTCAACGTATGTTTCGTAAATGCACGAAAGCTGAAACTTACCATAAAAATATTCTAGTTGTAAACATGTTTACGTATACTCCCGCACATTCGCACCTCGACATCTCGTCTAAAGTAAGCAATGACTGTTATCTCTTATACGATGCAGCAGAATTTAGTTTCAATGGAGATTGACAATACCTTTAGTGTATGTAGAAAAAAACAATGGTATTCTTGAATTTTAAAACGGCATCGCACAGTCTCACAAGAGAAGCAATAAAAATGTTCCAGAGCAGCTTAATATCTTATGTAAACCTTCTGTCGTGATCAGATTTGCAACCTAACGTGCACGCAGGTGCAATTGCAGTCATAGTTTGATAAAAAACGACAAGACGAAACAGCATTGCATAAGGCGCGAGAACCAGGTACAGACCAAAGCACCTGTGCAAAGCATCTTGGTAAATTTGTGATGAAAACCTATTAAATAAGTATACGTTTCATCACCGACCAAAACACCTGTGCAAGTCGTCTTGGTAAACTTGAGAGGAAAACGTATTAAGTAAGTACTTATGACACGCAAGAATCAAGCACAAATTGACGCGCCGAAGAAAAACCAGCGAATTCTATAGTCGTTAATTGCCGCTAAGGTGAGGATGCGCACCTGAGGGAAGCCCACCACAGACGCACCTAGGACAGAGAGAGGCCAAGCTAGGGTTCGCTAAGACAATATGCTGTCGCCGGTTTTATTCTTCTTTCTCTCTTGTTTTTTGTTTTGTTTTTAATCTCATTGCCGAACATTTGTAACTGACACCCTACGACAGTGGAATAAGACAGTGATGAGTGACTTGATATTAAAAGGTTCTTGTGTATGTGCGTTGTCACACTCCCTGTAAAACACCAGAACTCACATTTGTATGTTTTCCACGATTTTAACTTACTTTTCTTTTAGTTTATTTCCAATAAATAGAAGTGCTGTAAAAGCGAAAACATTAAGAATTACAAAGGATCTAAGATTCATCAGTAATGGCCCAAACAATGTGTTCTCAGAGTAAACAAAGTGATTTTTAAGTGAGAGCTGATGATTGAGTCTATTTATGCAAATGTGCAAAGTGATTAGCATAAATACCCACATTAACACGATTATGTATGTTCGTGCGAGCTCACGCACACGAGCCCTTACATAGTTACCCTCGTTCGCACGGACACCAACACTTACACACGCGGGCACAAATACACGCACACTCACTCGTGCACGTAGCTATAACACACACACTGATGATATTGTGCAGCAAAGAGCCGGTCGCACCAGAAGACTCTAAGTAAATTTGTTCGTGCTCTATGCCATCTTCACCAGTTTTGTTTCATTCCTTTTATGATTCCCTCGCTTATTAGATTCCCTTTTCGGTCAACTGCCTTGACCTAAATCGGATCACAGTCCTACCCCAAATGAAAGGAAATATTTCGTCAGAAAGACTTGTGAAACTGGGCGCATGAGCAGCTTAATTCTACTGGAGGCTGATATTTATAAATAAACTAACCGCGACAATTCGATACTGCAATCCTTTTTTAACTTTATCAATCTAAATAACAAAAGTAATAAGTATATATCTATATCTATATCTATCTATCTATCTATCTATCTATCTATCTATCTCTCTATCTCTCTATATATCTATCTATCTATCTATATATCTATCTATCTATATAAGGATCACCGTCAACCAGTATTATCACAGCAGATGGTTTTATATTAAATTATATCACTAATGAAGGTAGTCTGTGTAACGCATTTCATGGTCCTATGATCAAGGCAAATAACATTCATCTAGCAAAAAGACAGTTGTATCATAATTGACGCATATGGTCATTTAATCATCAAATATGTATAGTTCATGTATTAGCTACATATTTCTAATTATGCAAGCCTATACAAATTAAAATTATATTTAAGACAATTTGTCACTTTCACTTTCATGATTAATTCACAGCAACTTTGGTGGTTCAACCCGCAAGTCCCCTTCATGTTTCTATTCAGACCTTATATCTAAAAGGTTTGCATAACCAAAAAATGTCCTCCCCCCCAAAAAAAAAAAAAAAAAAAAAAAAATTGGTCACATTTCTACTTATCTATATATCAGTAGACACTTAAAGCATAATGTTAAGTTAATCGTGAAATATGTATATAACAATTCGATCTATCAGCTCATAGCCAGTATTTCAATAGCCTTTATTTATGCAGTTGTCATCCAGACTCTAACATCTAAGTCACAGCTTGGTACCCAAAATGCCTATTACAACAAATGAAGTGAAGTACAACTCAACACGAATTCTTAAGTAACTTTTTTTTTTCTTTTTTTCTTTAAAATTTGAGCAGGACTTGAGAAGGGAAAAAAAATGATAATCGCAGTTCTGCATATATATTATTTAACGATACATACTACGCGAAGAGTACACACACTGTCATGGACCATTACAATGAGTGTATACCTTCAGAAAAATACTTCATATAAACAAATAAATCACATTGCAGTGGTTCACCAGTAATTCTTGACTTCATGCCCTGATGTTCATACTGCTAACTCCACTATACTACTCCTGAATTTAATTTATAATTTCCTCACAATCTCTGCCTCTCCCTCCTCTTTCCTCTTCTGAGTGTTGCACAGGCGGCAATCATATAAAAGTGTACCATAATGAATAACATTTTGTTTAACAGTGAAAACAGAAACTGCAGTTTCGGAGTCAGTACTGTTGGTAAATCAATTATGATGGTATATATCGTAATTCTTGTAGTTTATTCCATGGATGCATGTAATCAAAGCATAAATATTGTCTGGTTTTATTTGAGTTCGAAATTTCTGACTACGTTATATCCTGTAAAAAGTAATGGAAATCCATTCTATTTCTATTTGTTTCTTTGTTTACATAATTGGATAAAGGCTTCGAATATCCCATTTCAGCATATTCAATACACCAATAATATTATCAATGGCGTTTCTGTATGACTAATTTATTTAGGATTAAGTAAAGAAAAAAAAAAGAAAAAAAAAAAAAGATAAACGTATTTACGTGTATCAAAAGTAAGTAATGTCCATTGTAGTTATATTTTATGAAATGTGTTCACAAGTAGTTGTCTCCAGAATTGCTCAGCCACTAAGGAATCAATTAGTAGGTCTACGTGACCACACCTGACTTAACGAATAATTTCGTCATTACTTCCTCGGTGGCTAAGTAGTTTCTAGAATAGCATATGTGTAAACAAAAGAAACTATATTCAAAGTGGGCATGGCATATAAACACGTCATCCAAAGTGGCAGTGTTAATGGTATACAATGAAAGATGTTTATCTTCGAATTTTATTTTAGGTATGCCTCTTAGACAGTCCTTAAGCTAAATTTCGATATCCCCATCTTGAGTATTAATGCCAGACGTACATTAGACATAATGTATCTTTATAAAGGTATAAACTCCAGAGCGAGCCTATATAATGAATAATAATATGTGTGTGTAATTGCACTGACATGTTTAAGTTACGACACGGACTTATATAAAGAAAAATAAAGATATGGTGATTAAATTAGATACATGATTTAATATCAAGAGGAGAGAGATATGGGGGGGGGGGGGGGGAGATAGGAGAAGTCATAGATTGAAATTACATGCTCTGAAATGGAAGTTGGTCTCATGCAGAGTGCTGGCAGTCCCAAACAAGTTAAGATCAAAGTTTCACTCGGCAAATAATGACGGAAACAAATGTAAGTAGTCTAGATTCATCAAGCCATGTGTTGATGAGTTTGTATCAAGGTTTTAAATACCACTTTATATCAGCAGTTGCAATATTTACAATCTGATTAACTTCATGAGAGGTCCTCTTTCCATGATGCCTCACTCATTCCTCCAAGAATATCGGTATTAAAACAAAATATGTTGGAAGCGTCAAGCCATCTGGCATGAGCAGCCTGAGAGGGAGAGCGGAGAGGACGCTTAATCCCTGGGAGAGCTTGTGATGAAGCTTCGAAATGCATCTTCATAAATATGCGAGCTAAATAAGCAACGAACTGGTACTTCCTCTTACCCGTACACCATCTTTCCTCGGTGTATTTATGAGCTTCAGTGGTTGAGTCGACATCATTATACACAAGAGTTTGAGATTTATAGAGCTGCGATTTAAAACAATCTTGCTCTTTTCAGCTGAGGGGGACAATTGTATTCTCGGCATCTATTTTCCTTTGTGACTTGCAGGATTTCTATGCTAAACTGTTTGACAGGGGCAAAGTATGAGAAAAATGAATGGACTGGTAGCAAACCCATATTCCAATGTTATATATTCTTTACAAGTTTTTTTTTTTTTTTTTTCATTCAACAGTTCCCAATGAATAATTAGCTTCTCGAATTTTTTCGTAAAAATTGTCGAGACATCTCATTAATGAGAGGTCAAGATCGCCATTCGCAGCGTGGTAGCAAAATATCTCTCTTAGACGCAGACTGTACAAAAACATATGACTTTCTATTTTTAATTTACTTGGGCCGAAATATGTATCTGTGAATTGAAATTCCCAAATTCCACGTAAATTTTCCTTTCTTCCGAATTGCCCTTGTACAGTTACAGCAGAATTATTTAGTTTTTTTTTTTTTTTTTTTTTTTTTTTTTAGTTTTTTGTCAACATGCCAAGTTTTATGTCATTTTATGCAATCAGTGGGCTCAGAAATAACCCGTAGCTTATTGATAAGTCATATCACTTTCCTCGTTCATTCCCTAATTGTATTTTTTAATTCATAGAAAATAACTCGGAAACCGCATAGCTGCAGAAAATGTCTATCAGAATCTTGTGCATTTTTTCTTCCTGAAACTTCTGAACAACACGAGTTCTCAGTAACAGAAACTTGGCTCGTCTTTGTTATAACACCCTATAATCCGAAATAAAATCACTAGAAAGAGTTCCCCTAAGTGAATACTTTTTCTTCTCAGCCTAAAGTAAAGGACAGAAATAAAGTCTACAGAATTCTTGCAGCCAAGGTAACAAAGGTCACGGAAGACTTTTAATATACTGCAGCCGAGCAGTGTATTTCGCAGTTGGTGTGACACGAGAGTGAGGAGGTGGAGAGGTATGAAGGAGTTCAAGCAATTTTTAACAGTCATTTCCAGATTCTAAGAAAGCAATAAGCAATCACGCGGTTATTTCTGTCATATAGAATGTGGATATATCATTTCCTTCAAAATAGACAGCGTGTTGCCTGAAATAAGAAAATTTGTTTCTCTCGTTGCTTAAGGACTAGGAATCAGAACTCGCACACACACACACACACACACACACACACACACACACACACACACACACACACACACACACACACACACACACACAAACTGTGGATATGTGTGTCATTTGTGTGTAAGAGTTTTTCCCCACGAATGAGCCTCAGATAGTGTTTGCAAATAATGGTGATATTGACAATAATGATATAATATAAAGTAGTAATAATATAGTATAATATAGTATAAAGAGCTATGGTAGTAGTAATAGTAGGAATATTAATATAATAATGGTAATGAAAAGAAGGCTCTTAATTTCATAATGATAAGTAAAAATTATTTTCATGATGATGACAATGATAGTAATAATAACATTAAGACACTGTAAATAATCTGAAGATAATAGTAATAATAAAATGAACGATAATGGTAATAATAATGAACTAATTTACGGAGCTTACGTTGATATATACACCATTGACATATGTATAAAAAAATATTGGTGTATAATAATTGGAATTTATAAAAAATGTAATCATATTAATTTCTTTTTCATCAAGATGCTAGTTCCCCTTTAAGCATTACATATTAAAAGACCTTTCTCAACATTCGCAAACCAAAGCAAGCAAACAGTCAAGGGTATTGCTGAAGAGGCTTCACGTAACATGCTACTTGATTGCGCTTTGGAAGATGGTGAACTCGTGGGTACGTTACGAAGGGAAAATGGCGTACAGGAAAAGTGTGGACTCAGGGTAACGTCGAGGAGGGTCAGATCGACAGATGAGAGGGACGGAGGAGGAAAGGGATGAGTCAACGAAAGGGAGAGATAAGGGGGAGGGGAGGGAGAGAGGGAGGGAGAGAGAGAGAGAGAGAGAGAGAGAGAGAGAGAGAGAGAGAATATGGAGGGATAGAGAAAAGGGAGAGGAAGAGAGAGAGAAAAAAAAAAAGGGCGGAGGAAGGGGGATAGAGAGAAAGAAAAATAGAAAGGGGGGTGGTGAGAGAGACAGAGAGAAAGAAAGAGAGAGAGAGAGAGAGAGAGAGAGAGAGAGAGAGAGAGAGAGAGAGAGAGAGAGAGAGAGAGACTGTGACAGAGTGAGTCATGACATGTTAATGGCCTGTAGAATAAAAACATCAGTATTCAATTTCCGGTCTCGTTTTGCATGTGTTTTGATGTTCAGGAAAAATGAAATGCCTAATCATTTATGCAGATAGACATAATTCACCCAGTATTTGACATGTACACAAACTCTATTTTAATCATCAACGATCTAGACAAAATCTTAATTATTAACGATTAGAGAGTGAATGAGAAGCTCAAATTTTCCAAAGAGAAATCTCACCGAAATGTGGGCAAGGAAAGGTTTGATCGAGATAATATTGTCAGCCTGATAACCTCGTCGTCAACATGTGCTGGATTTTCGTTTCTGAAAAATATATGATGATCTTCAACCTGCGAACTCCAATTCCTTTTCACTGTAGTAGAAATTTTGCACCATATTTAACCAGTCGCGAAACTCGTCGTTGCGAAAGTAGGTCTGTTGTAATAGATAACGTATGTTATTGTCTATTTTTGAGTAATTCGAATTTCATGGCTCATTTTATAATGTGGTTCCCTTCTCATGTTATGGGAAACATTTTCACTCTACATGGATAAGTTAGAAATCAACGTGTTATATAGAATGCACAATTAATTGGAAAGTATAAAAAAGTTATAACTTCTTTTGAATTGTAGTGAAAAATGACATGCGTCTGATAGGCCTTACCTTTATCCCAATGATATAAAATGTCGAAACGATTTTTTTTTTTATGTACACACACACACACACACACACACACACACACACACACACACACACACACACACACACACACACACACACACACGCACATACACACATATATATTATCTTTGTCGTGCCATCACCAATGCGGTGTTTGACGAACTACTTGTTGACATCATGTAGTTACTAAGTCTTTAGATTTAACTGCTCCCCTGGCGATGGATCAACTACATGATGGTTCTTCACCCACCATCATATTCACGACCGTATCTAGGTTTGACTTGCAAATCTGCACTTACATCGTGGGTGGGTGGGTGTGTGTGTGTGTGTGTGTGTGTGTGTGTGTGTGTGTGTGCATTCCTGCACACGCACATCGCCCGCGGGCTAGATACGGTAGTGGGTGAGTTCTATTGTTGATTTGACGGTGGGTTGAGAACCACCAACAATGATTACTTAACCAACTACTCCCCTGGGGAAGGATCATTAGTTACCCACCCAAGTCAAACATCGCATGGTTATGGCACTAATATGATGATATATATATGCATACATATGTATATATGTTTATATATGGATATATATAAATATATATATACATATATATTAATTTGTATAAATATATACTTAATATATATATATATGTATATATGCGTGTGTGTGTCTGTTTGAGATGGTATATATAGAAAGATATATAGATATATCTGACAATTAATCTGTATATCTACCCATCTATCCACACACACACACACACACACACACACACACACACACACACACACACACACACGCACACGCATGCGCTGACACGCACTGCTTCCGCCCACGGGATAGAATACAATAAAAAAAAATGTATTACAGAAAGGGTGTGAGTGAAATTGGAGGTGACCCTTTACCACTCCATAACATTAAAACATCCATTGATGAAAACACTTCTAGCTCCATACCTGGACTATTCTATGCCAAAGTTCATAAACCTAATATTCCTATAAGGCCCATTATTTATTCGATTGGTACTTTTAACTATAACACCGCAAAATTCCTGGTTCCTATCAAATCCCCTCTAACTGCCAATCAGTACACAATTGAAAATTCTACTACCTTTGAAAATGAAATTACATCCCTAAAGCTTCAGCATTCCATCACCACGGTTTCGATTTGGAGTCGTTTTTCACTAATGTTCCCCTTCATGAAACCACGGATTTAATAGTCAACAATCTAAACAGCACTCAAACTGGCATATAAAAAGATAACTTTAAAAATTACTCAAGATTGCAGCCCATTACACGGTTTTCATTTTTGATGATTGCTTATATAGCCAAACAGGACGGTGTAGCGATAGGGTCCCCATTAGGCCCTATCATTGCTATCATGAACATAACTGGCTTGAACAGTACACGCCTGAATTTAAACCTGTTCATTATCGTCAATACATCGATGGTACCTTTCCATTTTTCAAACACCAATCACACGTAAACCTTTTTCTCAACTCGAAACACCCGAGCATCAAGTTTACCAATAAGATGCAGGGAAACAATAAATTACCATTTTTGGACACGCTAGTCACCCATAACAATGGCATGGGACTTACCACCTTATTCAGACGTACTAAGAAGTGAACTTATGCCTCACAATCTACAAAAAGGCTTTTGAAATTACGAATACGTTGCGATAGCTAGAAAATTATTAAGGCATTAATTCCCAGGTTCACAGCACGTGTGTGTGTGTGTGTGTGTGTGTGTGTGTGTGTGTGTGTGTGTGTGTGTGTGTGTGTGTGTGTGTGTGTGTGTGTGTGTGTGTGTGTGAGAGAGAGAGAGAGAGAGAGAGAGAGAGAGAGAGAGTTAATGAGTGAGTGAGTGAGTGTGTTTTTATCTTTTTACTATATGTATGTCTATACTATGCTTATATTTCTATATCTAAACGATCTCCATGTATCCCCAACACTAATTCTCACAATCTCTGCCTTTTTATGATTAAATCTTTATTACCTGAATGTACGTTAATCATCTTATTCCAAATAAGTTGGATAGTTATCTTTAGGGAGGTGGGGGGTATAGCGATAGGAGTGAGAAATTGTTGATCTATAATTAATGAATGGAATAAGGAGGCAGATCAAACGTTGGACCTAGGGACAGCTAATGTACCATATGAAAAAGCTAATAATTGTAAATTGTAGTTCTAATGTTTGTGCAACAGATATTTGCTACAATAATTCTAGGAGACTAAATACTGATGCAACTACATATAAAATCTTCCTCTCCCAGAACGTCATTATTTACCATTAAATCTATTCCCCTTCCAACCCCAATGTATTATCACCTGCCAGCCTTACACCCGTCCTCACAGAAATTTCCTGTTCTAAATACAGATACTGAGTGACAGCAACACTTTCTCTGCCTGGCTAACGAACCCAAACTGATGAACTTTATTCTCGCCCTGTCGAGGGGATCGATTTTTTTTATCACGATAGTGTAGTTCTGGTTGCACATCACATCCTTGAACATGATAGTACTTGGGGAACACTGTCGTATGCGTTACTTAATAAAGCCCCGAGTCATTTAAAACTACATGCAATTTCTCATTGCATGTAGTGTCATTACAGAACTTAATATGTATGACACTCTTGAACATAATAGCAATTGTAGGACATTCTCGTGTACTTTGATTAGTTGTGATTCAGGTAACAGTTGCTACCATATGACAAACTTCGTTTTAAACTTAATTATCCTTGTAGATCATATTACTCAATATTTCATATATTTCTGCCAATATATTCAAAATATTCCTACGTTTTATTCAGAATATATATACGTTTGAAATTTGAAGATTCTTTGTTATCAGAGATTGTGTATTTACGATCAACAAACAGATTCGTTTCATCACCGATATCTCATCTGAAAGAAGGCCAGTCGACTGGGAAATTGTTATCTCAATCGGTATTTAACTTTTGCATTACCCAGTTGATAAGTCAAGCAAACTTATCATGATAATAACAATGATGATAATTATAAGTTAATTATAAAGGCATTGCAACATGCTCTAGAAATCTCTCCAATTTCTACTGCGCGTATTGTGTAAGATTCCTTTGTACACCTGGTGTTTATCATCGGGGGGGGGGGGGGGGGATAGCAGTCTGAAGTATAAAGGGGGAGGGACAGAAAAATGAAGGAAAAGATAAAAATAAAAATTATGTATGCAGAAAGATAGACTGCGAGTCTATATATATATATATATATATATATATATATATATATATATGTGTGTGTGTGTGTGTGTGTGTGTGTGTGTGTGTGTGTGTGTGTGTATAAATTAATATATGTACCTATTTATATTAGACAAACACACACATGTATATGTATATATAGATATATATACATATATATCTTATATATATATATATATATATATATATATATTTATATATATATATATATATATATATGGTAGAAAACCCACAATGCAAAACTAGATTTATTGAAAGTGAGACTACATTTCTATATCCACCTGGATTCCATCCTCAGATCTTAAGGGAAAAGGGAAAGGAGGGGTTATAAAAGGGAGGAGAGGCAATGCGATAACCCAGGGCAGGTGAGGACAGACGAACGGAACCGCATTGTGGGTCTTTCTACCATATATAAATAAATAAATATATATATATATATATATATATATATATATTCGTATATATATATACATATATTATATCTATATGTATATATATATATATATATATATATATATATATATATAAATGTATGTAAAATATATACGTGTGTATATATCTATATCTATCTATTTATCTATCTATATAATATATATGTATAGATATAATATATATATAGATGCATATATATATATAATATTTATATGTATATGTATACACACACACACACACACACACACACACACACACACACACACACACACACACATATATATATATATATATATATATATATATATATATACATGCACATTTATATGTGTGTGAGTGTGTGTGTGTGTGTGTGTGTGTGTGAGAGAGAGAGAGAGAGAGAGAGAGAGAGAGAGAGAGAGAGAGAGAGAGAGAGAGAGAGAGAGAGAGAGAGAGAGAGAGAGTGTGTGTGTGTGTGTTTGCGTGTGTGTGTGTGTGTGTGTGTGTGTGTGTGTGTGTGTGTGTGTGTGTGTGTGTGTGTGTGTGTGTGTGTCGTTAACTATGACCATAAAGAATACTGCATAATAACTGCATGAAAAATGATGAATCATAATATATTCATTACTAGATTTTGTCTAAAACATTTTATTATTATTATTATTATTATTATTATTATTATTATTACATTGTTCTTCATATGAGAAGTGAATGTTGCATGAGGTTTTGCATCTTTTCATATCCCCCGCGAGTGAGCTCCGGTGTCCGTATCAGACATGGATAATTCCAGTGATCACGAGCATTCATTTGTGTTGTTGAATAAATTATATCAAAATATCAGGTGCGCTGATTCAGATGCGTTGGAAATTCTTACCATCTCGTTCATACGCGTGCGCACACACACATATATAAAACCATACATTAGGCCCTTTTTGTTACGTGTCGGCCTTTCATCCGAGGGGTCGGCGGTTGCAATTGTCGCCTGGAGGTTACTGCTGTGGCTGGGCACCACGGCGGGTAAGGACTAAGCCGAGTCAGCACCAGCTGACACACGTTAGCGAATCGGCATTAGTCAACACAGGCCGGACTCCTCTCATTGGCATAGCCAATGACGGGTCCGCATATCGGACTTAACCTTATCCCTTTTTGTAACATCTCCAAAATCCTTACACTTCGACAAACTCTGATACATCCTCAAACATCATTGGAACCTGTTGAAACACCTTTTCGTATATATATATATATATATATATATATATATACATATATACATATATATGTAAATATATACATATAATATATATGCATATATATATATATATATATATATATATATATATATATATATATGGTAGAAAACCCACAATGCAAAACTAGATCTATTGAAAGTGAGACTACTCTTTCGAAATCCACCTTGATTCCATCCTTAGCTCTAAAGGGGAAAGGGAGAGAAGGGGTTGTAAAAGAGTGAGAGGAGAGGCAATGCAGTAAAACGGGGCAGGTGAGGACAGGCGAACGGAAGCGAAGGGAGGTCAGATCATAAGGGAGAATATATAAAACCAAACATTAGGCCATTTTTGTAATATCTCCAAAATTCTTACACTTGGACACACTTTAATACATCCGCAAACATTGGAACCTATTGAAACACCTTTCCGTTTTGTAAGCACTTCATCTTGATACAGAATGATACACTGGGGGGGGGGGGTCCGAGTGCGATATATTTCAGATAAAATTCACGTAGCCTAAGATAGGGATTTCTGTTTACATTAAGTATGAATAATTTTGTTTGTTTTTAGATATACATTACATATACAAAAATACATAAAATGCTTCTGTGTCTTTAAAGCAATTCATTAACTATAAGTTCAATTTGCAAGGGGAAAAAATTGAAGGAGATAATTACGGTCGCTGAAACGGCATGGTACGAATTTCTAATATGTCCGAGTCGTATGATCTGGTATTGCCTTCGGTGGGATGAATATCTTGAAAATCATTCTGTACATCTATGATATAACCTCACAGGTTAAAATACATAAAGGCAAGGCTGTGGGTTTTGCTCTGTTCATATATAACAAGTGTCGTAGATACACGAAGGCATTATCACGTGAATAACACGAAGCGCATGCTAAATGACTGGGTGAAACAAATAAGCTGGGACGAGACGCAGAAAATAGAATAATATTGCGAGGACTCGAGCGGATTTCACAGAAAAAAATATGGTAAAGAGCACAAGACACAGATGCAAGAAACAGGAGTACTCTATGACTCAAAGTGGCGAGATCATCATGTGACATAGGGAGACACCCCGTGATGGACCAACAGAAGCAAAATAGAAAACATGAGAGCGAAAAAACAAGCAGTTCGATCGCAATATAGATTAAAGTGAATCAGTTTGGGAACAAGAAATGAACTCGGGTGGCAGGTAGAAAAAGTTAGAAGTCATAAATACAGTGTTAAACAATTGCTGGGATATAGAAAAGTCCTGATGCGGGTATCTTTCGAACAATAAGAAATAATTAATATCTAATATCTAATGCAATGAGCATGTTTATAACAATTTAACTATTTGCTTGTCTTTTGATCATGATTAGTTTGTGTAATATCTACTTCATTATTAACTATGTGATACTGAATAATTCATTACTTTTATAATAATTGCTATTTTTTTTTATAGTGTTTGATTAATGAAGATATGACGTAGTTTTGCATGTTGTTAATTTAGTTTTCATTAAGTTTCATGATCGATAATTATATAACAGTGAGTCATAACTGTCTAGTTGTATTTAAATTAAAGAGCAGGTAAATTCCTGTGACCATAGGAATAGTCCAGTTATCTACGATTCGGACTGCATGCGAACATGGAGCTTACTCGAAATAGATATGATTAGATACAAAACTTCGAGCAACATACTTGTAATAAGAAAAAGAAAAAAATGTTTTGTTTGGAGCTAAGAAATACATTAGAAAGTTGTGTAAACAATATAGGGCGCAGCATAGTCAGGTATATTTCCATTATATTTAAGGTTTACAATGCTGTGCTTGCATTTAAAAATCGGAAATTTTATAATGGTTTTCTGTTGAATTATCATGAGAAATTAAGGAAAATAACATCATTTTTAAATCTGTGGCAACTCAAGCTTCGATAAACTTGTCAATTCAAACTTCGACCATATCCTAAACCCTTAACACTTTCATGTACTTTTATAGATCCTTTAACATGTTTACACTTTATGCGAACATTATTGGACACTGCTGATATATCTTACGTACGGGGAGATATATTTTAATTAATTACGAATCGCATTATATGTTTCTTGATATAAAATGTATATACAAAGGTGCATAAAATGTTTCTGTGCCTTTTTAGCAGTATATTAGAAACATGCTCATGCTTTACGGGTAAAATTTAAAGGCAGTCATGACGGTCGACGGAACGACTTGGTAAGAATTTCCAACGTGTCCGAGCCATATGACGTGATGTTGACATCGGTGGGAGGAATATCTTTAAGAGCTTTCTGGACCTCTATCGTATAATCTTATAGGCTCAAATCTATCAAAGAAATGGCATCTTGATTTGTTGAGAGGCTGCAGGCTCTAAGATAAGTAAATGCCTGTGGTTATCGGAATTATCCAATTGCCTGAGATTTGGACTCTTGGGAACATGGATCTCACTTACGATGGATACAATACAATGCAAAACTTCAGGCAACTTCCACTTTCCATGTCAATAACAATGTGTGTATTAAAAAATAATGTTTCTCTAAAATGTTGAGAAACTCAGAACACTCGCCCGACGTCCTTGAAAAAAAAAAAAATAAATAAATAAATACAAAAATATCGGTGGCGACACGGAGACGGAACGGACACTATGAGTCAAAACACGGTACCGCCGAATTCAAAGTAACGATATTTTTCACACAGACACTGACGAACCAAGCGAACGCGGCACTGATATATCACTGATATGTGTGAATGGGCCTTTAAACAAGAAATTATCCTTACGTCCAGCATGGGTCGCCGGCAGCAAGAAAGCATATATCTGTGTTGCTCTGACCATTATGAGAAAGTATGAATTGCCAAATTACCGCATTATCGCGACCTGTCCGTCATATCACTGATCGATTGAATTGACTGACCTGGTCTAGGCATTGTCGTCATGGCAATTTCACGATTTTTTTTGATTTTTTTTATTCATACTATTGTCGGTAGCCTGATGCTAAAACAGACTATATGTTTCTAAACATATGACCACAACACCACCTATATATACATATATATGTATATATATACATATACAGATCTTTTAGATTTCTTGTGAATAGCTTTGTAGAGTGAAAAAAAACAACTAACGGAATGAATATTATCTCGATCACTATATATACATAAATGTAAAATAGATCTAGATACACATATAGCAACACACACGTACACACACACACATATTATATATATATATATATATATATATATATATATATATATATATATGTGTGTATATATATGTATATATATGTATATCTATATATATCTGTGTATATACACATGTATATGTGTGTGTGTGTGTGTGTGTGTGGTGTGCATGTGTGTGTGTGTTACTATGTCCACCTTACAAAGCGGGAATATAGGAATAGGGAGAGAGAAGAGCAGATATATAAAGAGAAAGAGAAATGCAGGGAGGGTCTAAGGCAGAAAGGATGGTGTGTGTGTGAGAGAGAGAGATAGAGAGAGAGAGAGAGAGAGAGAGAGAGAGAGAGAGAGAGAGAGAGAGAGAGAGAGAGAGAGAGAGAGAGAGAGAGAGAGAAAGAGAAAGAGAAAGAAAGAGAGGTTGAGAGTGAGTGAGTGA
>NC_061829.1:33885916-33888416 GCF_019202785.1 Penaeus chinensis | reverse complement strand
CATTATCATTAGCATTAGCATTAGCATTAGCATTAGCATTATCATCATCTTCATCATCATCATCATCATTCTCATTATTATTTCCATCATCACAATCACCTTCATCATCATCATCATCACCATCATCATTATCATTATCATCATTATCAATAATAGTAATAACAATAATACCAAAGACTGTAATTATAACAGGAAGGAAAACCTCCATGCATTTCCAGGACGATGAAAACCCTACACCTTATGAATAAATAATTACCCCCCTCCACCTCAAAAAAAAAAAAAAAAAAAAAAAAAAACGCAGCAAAAAACATAAACAAACAAGCAATGAAAACACCGAAACATACAATTCTAAACAAGTATTACAAATAGCATTTGCTTCACGCTTGTCTACCATTAGATTCTACCCTTTCGAAAATAGTGTTATTGTTTAGAATATCGAGGGGGACACACGCCTCACTGAGCGTACAAAGGCTCAACGGCGTCTAGGGAAATTGTGATGTTTTTCTACTACAAACACGGAATATGTGAAAATATTTGTTTCTATAAGGCATCTCTGTCTGTCTGTCTGTCTGTCTGTCTCTCTGTGTGTCTCTGTCTCTGTCTGTCTCTGTTTCTGTCTCTTATTTTTATTTTCATTATGTGATCATGATTATTATTATCATTATTATTATTATTATTATTATTATTATTATTATTATTATTATTATCATTATTATTTTCATTATTATTTTTTATTACTATCGACATGATTACGATTATCATAAAATTATAAATATCATCATCATGATGATATTATTATTGTTATCATCATTATTATCATCATTATCATCCTTATAACTATTATTATTATTATTATTATCATTATTATTATTATGATTATTACTATTATCACTCTTATTATTATTACTATTATCACTCTTGTCATTATTATGCCTCTCATTATCATTATCATCATTAATGCCATTATTATCATTATTATCATTATCATTGCTATTACTATCACTTTTATTATTATTATTATCATTATTGCTATTGTTATTATTATCATTATCAATATTATTATATTGTTATTACTACTACTACTACAACTATTATAATAATTATCATCGATACTATTATTATTATCATTATCAATATTATGATTGTTATTACTATCGTTATTATTATTATTATCATTACTACTACTACTATCATTATTATCATTATTATTATCATCATCGACAATCATCATCATCATCACATCTTCATGATCAACATCATCAATTATTTTTGTCATTATATTTATTATCACCATTACTACTCCTACCATAATCCTCATTGCCATCATTATCATCATCATCATCATCACTATTATCATCAACTTCATCATTATCATAATGCCATTGTTATTGTAGTTGTCATTATTATGATGATAATGATAATATTAAGGAGGATGATAATGATGATGATGACGATAATGGTGAAATTGATATTGATGATGATTATAATTAATAATAACAATAGCAATGAAGGACGGATTTTACTCATAGTGACATTTGATGATTAGGAAGGTAAGGAGAAAAATATGACTTCAGAGCAAAATAAATTTCTTATAAAAAATAAACATCGACGACGGACCGTGATTCACAATTTGTATTTATGTGTTTCTCTCACCCATTTCCCTCATAGTATGTAAATTTATGCTGCTCAGAAAATAAAATGCATAAAAGTTACAACCTCGTTAACACGAGCGCCTGCAAAAACACGACAAGTACTGTTTTTATGTCCTCTCTGCTCCCCCCCCCCCCCCCCCACCTTTTTTTCCCCTCGCTATCTGGAAACTACCATGGGGAAAAAAAAAAAAAAAAAGTGAAAATTATACTTCAGTCCATTTCACCGACAAGCCATAGAGTCTGTTTACTCTGTCAGAAACAAGAAGTACTATGAAGCTCGAATACGAAAGATATATAGCCGAGTCACTGTACATACTTTCTAACACCCGTCTTTAACGCGCATCACGATAACGAGACCAATAGCATTCTTAGCGCATTTCACAATATATCGTGCGAAGAATGACAAGTGTCGGGAAAATGTCTTCATCTGCTGGCGTCAGTTCTTTCGTTCAGTAATTGCATTCTCGGAGGAAAACTGGGTAAGAGGGACAGAGGAATGAATTAGAATCTTTGTGAAATGACTCCCTTTGTATCTGGGAAATTCTGTTTGTTGGAAGCAGAATGTTGGTAAGAAAGCGATTCTGATAATAATGATAATAATAATAGTAATGATAATAATGATAATGATGATAATGATAACAGTAATGATAATAATGATAATGATGATAATGATAACAGTAATGATAATAATGATAATGATGATGGTAACGATAATAGTAATGATAATGATGATAATGATAATATTAATGATAATAATGATAATGATGATGACCATAATAATGTTGATAATAATGATAATGATGATGAGCATAATAATGTTGATAATAATAAGAATAGCAGTTGTAATA
>NC_061829.1:33878416-33880916 GCF_019202785.1 Penaeus chinensis | reverse complement strand
AAGAGGCTGACATAGAGAACATATCAGTACTTGGATCTTGTGCAAATGGATCTGGTAGTAATATTCAGAGGGAAGAAAATGTATACAACCTTGGTTAGATTAAGTTCACTGCCAAACACTCAGTATGCAGTTACAGGTGGATGGCACGACAGGTCTTTGAGGATATATTCAGGAGCTTTGTTGAAAAAAAAAAAAAATATCAAACTACCAGCACACTGTACTGATCTCCTCCAACGCTGGGGTGGTACATGTTTTACCTCTCTCGGGTCACACTATAAACATGTTCACGAAACTGGAGCACGTGAACCTCAGAGCAAGGGTGGATTTGTGAACATGTTCAGTGTCTGGAAAAAAAAGGCTTAAAAACATGAAGTCAGGACTCAGAGTCACTGGAATTTTCCCACCCTGACAAATACAAAATGACTACTTGAATCCACTGGAAACGAGAACGTGCCATAACTAAACTAGAGAGAGATATCTTATAGATGCTGATAGTATGCCACAACTTCCAGCAACTACTACTCAATCGTGAGAAAATGTAGTAAATTAAAGCAGGGCATGAAGTGGTTTCCGCAGCTTCAGAATTTTAAGGCATTTTGTCATCAATGGCAGGGTATGAAGCAACTAGACACCACTACCAAAACTTTACATAGAAACCCCAAAACCTCAGCTACAGCACACACTTCAATCAGCCAAGCCACCTCATCTCAGCACCTAGAATCTATTTCATCTTTTGCACTTCCTGGATGCAGTCACTGGAATGAGTCAGGTAATGATAAATTTTAGTTCAGTAAAACATGCATTATATGCCAGAATAATTTGCTGGAGAGGACTTCTAAATGAAATTCAAACCAGGGCATTCTCCTGACAATAAAATAAACAAACAACTTTAGAAAATATTCCCCATTCTCGAGCAGGAATTATTCAGCAGACCCCCCACCCCTCCTATCAGGTAAAAAAAAAAATACACCACACTTGATTAAATAAAAACTCAGAAACAGTGCTTTGAAAACATTAAACTTACAGAGATACAAAGCAAAAGGGTCAGAAATAAAGAAAAAAGGAAAAGCGACAAAGAAAAAGAGTCAAGAGAGCAAAGCGACATGAAAGGACCAGATAATATCGGAAGATGAAATAAGTCTCGAACATTCATCAGATGACTGAGTCTTCTATTACACATAATACTCAATGTCTAATAAAGCTCCCCAAATCAAAGTTACCGGAAAACTCATTTGGAAAATACTACGTTGTGTATTACAATGAGCTTCATCTAACATACTACTGGGGAAAACTAACTAAATATTTTCTGAGGATGAAGACGTTGAGGTTACAAGAGTGGAGATCATTTTCTGCAAAAAGAAAAAGAAGAATAAAAATAAAATTAATCCATAGGCCTGGTCATGCGTAGAGAGAGCTGTCAAAGATCTAGAAATTGTTGCAACACGTTGTCTTCTGTGGCCTAGAACTGCCGAGGATTAGTAAATAAACCCTATATTTTTCTGGTGAGGCCGCGTCCTATTGCCTGTGTGAAGAGCTAACTCTGATGAGTGTGACGTCCTAATCCGGACCAAATGCTGTATCCCTACCAGAAAGTTTATTGTCCTAAAATCTGAAGGATATATATATTTTTTCAGTTTGGTAATTAGCTAAAAAAGACTTTCTACACCCCCCCCCCCCCCCCCAGAAGAGGGGTATGATTTTAGTGCCAATGATTTAAAACTGTATTTTCAATTAATAAGATTCATGAAACTCTCTTTGCACAGGAAATAAGTGATGTTTTTGTTATGGGCTTAAGTAATGAGATCGAGATTTTGTTATTGGCAAATACTTAAGAATTTAAGAACAAAAGGCAATACAAATGTTTCTAATAATTTACTGTAATATTAATATCGGTTACTTATACGTGTTGATACAAGTCTCTCTCTCTTTCTTTGTGTGTGTGTGTGTGATATCTATAATATATATATATATATATATATATATATATATATACACACACACACACACAGATATACATATCTTATTTGAGCGCTTTTAACTATACTGAATAATAATATTTTTTCTGCGACAGGATTATCACTTGTCACATGATATTTTGATTTTCTCGTTTTATGCAGGACGTTTGTTTAGACATTTCTTGTAATATTTCGCTCTCTCTCACTTACATCATTTTCATATATTTTAAGGAAAGTTATATACATTCATATATATACATATATATATAAAACAATAATAGATAAGAAGAAAGAATATAAATTATATCCTTAAAAAAACTTTTCTTTGGAGACCGAGCACGCTCCCCAAATGTATTTTCACAAACCCGCCACCTGGAGGGGCGAAGGGAGGCGAGTGTGAGCTTTCTGCAACATTTTCTTGACAAAGCTGAATGACGCAGTCAAATAAAATTTACAATGAGGATATTATGCTGCACTCAACAAATCTTTGAAACGTTTTAAAGATAACAAACGCCTTTTCTTGAACGCTCATGTACAAAAAGCCA
>NC_061829.1:33840916-33845916 GCF_019202785.1 Penaeus chinensis | reverse complement strand
CTTTTCGTATTATTCTAGATTTTGCTAGTAGTATCAACATTGTAAGCAAATTGCCATGGCTATCATTACAATAGGATAAGGATAATACTACTACTAATATTAATCATAGATATCAATAATTAAAATAAATTATTACTAATAATAGTATTATCATGATAATAATAATAATTATTTTTATTATTAGTATCAAACTAACCATAATTATTATCATATTATACAATTACACGATATGATAATTATGATATCATCATCATCCTCATTATTATCATTACCAGCCACCGCGGTGAAGCGGTAACGCGCGCGACTGGGGACCATGAGGGTCGGTCACCCAGCGCGTGAGTTCGAATCCTGCCCCAATGGTCCGAGATGAAAAGGAAGGGCATCCGCACGGGGAAATCGTCTCCACCTGCCAACACTAAAGTCCCTCTAACGAAGGTACCCCCCCCCCCCCCCCAGCCTTTACGAAGGAATTCGTTACGTAAAGCCGGATTGATCATTAATTATCTTTATCATCATGATCATTGATGCTGTTGATGTTATTGTCGTTATTATTATAGTTATTATGAATGAGATGATAACAACAATAATAGTATTATTATTATTAATTATAATAATAGTTTCATTGGTAATGGTAAGTGATGATAATAAAAATATAATAATGATAGTAATAATAATAATAACAATAACAATAATATCAACAGCAACAACAATAACAATAACCATAATATCAACAGCAACAACAATAACAATAATAATTATAATAATAATAATAATAATAAATATAATATTACTGATTATGATAATAGTAATGATAATGATAATAGTAATGATAATGATAATGATGATGGTAAAAGTAGTAGCGATAAAATAATTATCATTACCATTATTATTACTGTTGTTATTGTTATTGTTATTGTTATTATTAGTAGTAGTACTAGCAGTATTGCCTTTTATTATTATTATTGTTTTACTTTGATTATTGTCAATATTATTATTATGTTGTTGTTGTTGCTGTTATTTGAGTTTATTGTCATAGATTTAATTCTGATAATACACTGATTTTATCAGTGTTAACAACTACATTGATAATATTTACACATAAATATTTGTTGTTCTTCATATCATCAGTATAATGACCATACCAAAATAAAAATCAAACTCATTATCATCAATAAAAATCATCCCATCAGCTTTGATCCAGCCAACTTCTAACACGAAAGTAATTCTAGCATCACAGGAACTACAACCACATACATTTCCTAGACTTGGGAATTTGCATCATTCCAATTAACAGTTCCATGCTTCTGCGCATGTTTATTCATAAGAAACCGGATGATGAAGAGGTCATCTCTGCTTCTCCATTAATATGATGGAGAACTTGTAAATTCTGGCAATGACTGAGGCCTTTGCAACGTCCACACTCGATGGCTCAAAATTGACTCTCGACATAGCGTTGTTGGATCGTCCCGGAGACTAAATTTTGGCTTAGTGAATATCAAACGTTGATAGGGATTTTCATAATTGAGGCATTACATTGGTGATTTTATGTTTTTTTATTGTGATTTTTTTCTTCTTCTAGAGATGATTATGTAGGTTATCATAGTAGGTAATGTCCGGCTGAGGAGTTAATTACGCAGACTGCTGAACATAATAATGCGCTAAAAAGCATGAATTAATTCGTAAATCAACAGAGCTGCAATGTGTTTTGCATGCCAAAACAGTGCATATCCATTTAAACTCATACCTATCTGACCGGATACAGCGTGTATCTACATATGCATACATGCATATATGCCTCTCTAATTCTCTCTCTCTCTCTCTCTCTCTCTCTCTCTCTCTCTCTCTCTCTCTCTCTCTCTCTCTCTCTCTCTCTCTCTCTCTCTCTCTCCCTATATATATATATATATGTATATATATATATATATATATATATATATATATATATATATATATGTATGTATACATATACATACATACATGCATATATATATATATATACATCAAAAGACAAAATTTAAAATGAGAGTTGTGAATTATTATTCATTGCAGTATCAACAGTATTAGTACGAATACTCTTTGTTCTCTAAGTAATGAGTAGAAACAAACATAGTAATATAACTATAATGTCTACTAATAGTAAGAATGATAACCAATATTACTATACTGACTGATGTCAAGGTAATATATCGGAGATGGTAATTATCTGATAATTGACAAGCTGGTGACGATAATTAACTGAAATACATGCATCAATCAACTAATTATCAGTAACCTCTACAGCGCAAGTACAGAAAGAAGTATTGATAAAACCCAAATGTAGAACAATATGAAAAAGGATATATGAATGATACTTATAATACTGATAATAGTATTGATGATAATGGTGAGGAGAAGGAGGAGGAGGAGGAGGAGGAGGAGGAGGAGGAGGAGGAGGAGGAGGAGGAGGAGGAGGAGGAGGAGGAGGAGGAGGAGGAGGAGCAGCAGGAGAAGGAGGAGTAGTAGTAGAAGAACTTCAAGATTAAAAAGAAAACTTTTCGGTTTTCCTTTTCTTTGTTTCTCAAGAAAAAATCTGGCGAAAGTCTTTCCACACTCGCAATGATTGTCTCGTTAATCCGAACTCGATCATTTTAACGAGAGGGCAGGCTGAGAATTCCTTTAAATTTATGACTACAAAGTGTAGCTTTCATACCGGAAGAGGAACAGTAAGTGATGAATGACTGTTCCTATGGTTCCTACAAACCTTTATTTTTATTTCATACGACTAAGGTCATATTTGCATAATCCCATTACCAGCATTTATTAAATCAATATTAGTGACGGTAAAATAAGTCTTCACAGATATTTCTTTCTGGACTTTTCCTTACAAAACCCGTACTGCAAACGCGAATAACTCAATATGTAAGCACTGTCCCGAAATCATCCATTATTCAAAATACAGACAATGATATCATTACGCCAGAGTGAACTCATTATTTTGGGAAGGGGAGCTCATTCCTCCCTCACTGTACTCATCCGCCATCCGGGATCGAGTCTCCGAGTAAGCCCCGCATGCAGCCGGTCCCCCGTTACCAGCTCAGCCCCGGTGTACGAATCGGCTCACGCAGGCTATTGTGTCTCCGGAGAGTATCTTATCCTTCTTCAAAGGGTTTTCGCATTTGTACCTTTTCGAAGTTTCTACGGCTGCCCACTTTGATGATTTCTGTTTTTTTTTCCTGTGGCCAGCATGTCTAAAGGTGTAACTTAATGAGAAATGGCTAATTGCTACAGTAATTATACCTATGATCTCTCAGGAGAATGAGATTATTATAATCGGATTTCAAATCTAATACATAAAAAAAACGCAATTTAACACAGGAATCGTAGATATATGTTTACATGTGTATACGAACAAGGATAGAGATAGGCTGATCCATCCTAGATATGAAATTATTTACTTTTCCACTAATGTTCTTGATGAAGTGCGAGACTTCTTACAGTGGAAACTTTGTACCACACGTGAGGAAATTCCTATTTCTGTCAGTTGCTTCAATGAAGTTGCTTGTTTATGTTACACGAGAAATGTCTTTATTCTCTGCAGCGAGTTTTCCAGACTGATAGTATTATGATGTCTAACCCCGGTTCTTGTTAATTTATATATGTAGATGTTTGAACCATCTTTAGTCTATACCCAGTACACCCATACGACTTTGCGTTGGTATATAGAAGACTCATGTTTTCTGTATGACCAGAGGACTGTTCAGTGTCCAATGCTTTCTTTTCTGACACTGAATAATCTTGCTCTTACCATGAACTCCAATGTGGAATGGGAAAATATAAGAAACTTGCCTTAATTTTATTCCAAAGTTTTCGTTTTTCGTTAATCAATTTACGTCGCTAATTATCTTTATCCAACTTCGCCGTGTGCACACACACACAAAAAAGAAAACTCTGTTCTTTAGTCCACGTTTTTTAAGCCTTAAAGGATTTCTGTGATAATGATATCATCAATCAAAAATTCGATACTTTCTCTTCGATAAGACGCATTCTTTTAGGAACACTATTTTTGCTAAAGGCTCAGAACGAACCCAGGGATAGGTTTTGTAACCTAACAGCTGTCCCTTTTGATATAAGTGCTGGCCAGTGAGGTCTGGCTCGTAATACCATATTTTTATTTGATATATTATTTGATTTTGGATTGCCTCTTGTGGTGGGTTTCTGTGTTCCTTATCCTTGTTGAAAATTTCTTTGAATATATATTTGTACTTCTCGAAACTATGCGTTTTATAGTTTTTTTCTCTTTGTAGTAGCTGTGTATCATCTAAAATTTACACATATGTTACCATGTGTGCACGCACACGCACACACACACACACACACACACACACACACACACACACACACACACACACACACACACACACACACATACACATACACAGACACACACATACACAGACACACACATACACAGACATACACAGACACACGCACGCATGCACGCACGCACGCACGCACACGCACATATACATTTCTCTCTCTCTCTCTCTCTCTCTCTCTCTCTCTCTCTCTCTCTCTCTCTCTCTCTATCTATCTATCTATCTATCTATCTATCTTAATGCCTTATTCTATAAATTTCGTTCAATAAGTTTCTCGTGTGTTATTTTCCACCTGGACGTCAAGCATCACAGCTACGAACACCCGAAGAGTCTTCGCGAGCCATTGAGGTGCCATCGGAATGAGCTTCGATAATATTGACATTATCGTTGAAGTCCCGCAGATAATGGATTTTTAAAGAATGGATAAAGAAGGACTCAAACCGAAGCAACATCTGAAAAAAAACATCGAAACGAGGCTGGAGGCAGTCGAGGCAGGACGAACTTTTGCAACCGTGTATTTTCCTGCAACACCTGGAGAACTTGGCTTCCTTTCGTGCCTTCCTGCGGCAGACAGTAAGGTAAACAAAGGCGGCTCCCTCACTCAGTGCTAAACAAACAATTTCTGTTGGAGAGACCGGTGTGGAC
>NC_061829.1:33828416-33830916 GCF_019202785.1 Penaeus chinensis | reverse complement strand
TTACTAACAACACTTTTTATTATCACCATTATTATTATCATTAATAGTAATAACAATAATGATAATAATAATAATAATAATAATAATAATAATAATAATAATAATAATAATAATGATAATAGTAGTAGTAGTAATAATAACAATAATAACAATAATAATAATGATAATAATAATAATAATAATAATAAAATTATAATAATATTAATTGATGATAATGATAACAATGTTAGTAATAACAAGAATAATGACAGAAATAAGAACAAAAAGAATAATAACAATGATAAGAACAAGTACACTACATATGTAAAAATAGCAACAATAATAAATAAAATCTAAACAAGTAGGTAAGAGAAATACAAGGAAATGTACAGCATAACGCATGCATAAGAACACACAGATAACAGCACCTCTCAGGAAAACCCAATTCAACACATACATTGCACGTCGAGATACACCGGATGAGACACTTTCGGCCGCGTGTTAACTTGGCATTCATAAATTCCTGCGTCGTTCAGTGTTGCTTCCTCGATCTGCAAGTCCCACGCCCACACGCCTCCTGTGCGCCACGCCCGCACCTGGAAGGAGAGGAGAGAGCAGAATAAGATAGGGGAGCCTCGTATGTACGTGCACACACATACACACGTACACACACACACACACACACACACACACACACACACACACACACACATCCATATACACGTACATGCACGTACATAAACGCACACACATACAATCACACACACACAATCATACACACACACACACATACAGACACACACACACACACACACACACACACACACACACACACACACACACATACACACACACACACACACACACACACACACACACACACACACACACAAACATACACATGTGTGTGTGCATTTATATCTATAAGTATATGTATGCATGTCTGTGTATAATGAATTCACATTATCTCTCCGTTTTCAGGTAACGAAAAAGGGGGAAAGTATGAGCAGGGAGGTTAACACTTTTTCAATATGGCTAAAAAAAAAAAAAAAAAAAAAAAAAAAAACTGCATAGGAAGGGTAATATTGATTCATTCATTCAATCTTTAAATTCCTGTTCTCAGCATTACCGTGGGATCTTTATTACAGTTACAATCCTCAGTTATAAAAATCGTAATAGTAGTAATGACAATGATAATATAACAATATACTAAAAGATATGGATAATAGAAAAATAATGAGTAATAGTAAAAATGGTAATAAAAACAATAATAATAATAATATTGATAATAGTAATAATTACGATTTTTATGAAAATACATATGATGATAAGAATGTTATTCAAATAATGATGAGGATAATAATAATAATAATGATAATAATGATAGAAATAATAATACGGTAATAATAATAATAATGATAATAATAATGATAATAATAATAATAATAATAATAATAATAATAATAATAATAATAACAACAATAATGATGAAAATGGCAATAATAATAATATAATTAATAATAACAATAACAACACCACCAGTAATAATAATGATAATTATGATAATGATAATAATAATAATAATAACAATAATAATGATAATAATAATAACAATGATAATAATAATGATAACAAAGATAACAAAAATAATAGCAATAGTAATAAGAGGAAAGAAAATAATAATAACGATGATATTAATATTTATAATGATTACAATTACGTTGATGATAATGATCATAAAAATTATAATAGAGATGATGATATCACTCATGAGGATAACTATTCAGAATAATGATACTTATAGTAAATGGGATAATCATGTTAATATTAATGATAATGATGATAATTATAATAATAATGGTAATAACGATAATAATTATAATAACAATAATAATTATTATAACAATAATGATAGTTATGACAAAAAATGTAATGTTAATTATAATAATTATAATATTAATAATATTAATATAAATAATGACAATGTGATGATAATAATTATTGTAATTATAATAGTAATAATGATAATGATGATGGTGATGATGATGATGATGGTGATGATGATAATGATAATGATAATCAGGATGATGAGGATGATGCCAATGATAATGATAATTCTAATAATGAAAATCATCATCATCATCATAATCATCATTATCATCATATTCATTATTATCATTATAACCATGACGATTGTGATGATGATGATGATGATAATGATGATCTTCATTATTAGTATTATTATCATTATTATAATCATCATCGTTATTAATGTTATTGTTATTATAATTGTAATTATTATCCTTATTGTATTTTTTCTTATCATTCTCATTACTATCATTATTTTTATTATCATTATTTTCATCATTATTATTATCATCATTATCATCATCATTATTTTCATCCTTATGATTATTATCATTATCATCATTATTATTATGATAATAATAATCATTACTATTATTATTAACCCCATCAATCATCATCATCATCATCATCATCATCATTACCATCATCGTCT
>NC_061829.1:33813416-33815916 GCF_019202785.1 Penaeus chinensis | reverse complement strand
AAAAAACAAAACAAAACAAAGGCCAATGCACACAACAAGAAAAGCTCAAGCACCAATTGCTATTCAGGGTCCGAATGTTTTAACTCGCGCCCGTCCCTTCCGTTTCTTCAGCAAACCTCCTCCAGGGGGTTCGACGCACGCACCAGCCCTCCACCGTGGGTGCTTATCCTCCATTCCAGATGCATTTCACTTACACGAGCTGAATTTTAGATACACGTGGCTTACTGCCTGGGAAATGTGATGGCAGGAGAAAAATTGAGTTATTGGAGACTTATTTATGATTTCTTTCGGTCTGTGATGATGGTGGTGACGAGCTGTGAGATATGTCTTGACGTGGTGATTATGGTAATTACAAGTGGGTTATCATTATCACAGTTATTATCATTGCCCCTATTGTCGTCATCATCATCATCATTATCACTATCAGCATTACTGTTATCATTATTTCATTATAATTATAATTATTTTATTGTAATTTTTGCTATTTTATTATTATTATTATTATTATTATTATTATTATTATTATTATTATTATTATTATTATTATTATCATTATTGTTATTATTATTATTATTATTATTATCATTATCATTATTGTTATTATTATTGTTATTATTATTATTATCATTATTATTACCATTATTATGTTTTTATTATCATTATTGCCATTGTTATTGCTGTTGTATATTTTCATCATCATCATTATCATTATCATAATCATAATCATAATCATAATCATAATCATAATCATTATCATTATCATTATCATTATCATTATCATTATCATTATCATTATTATTATCATTATCATTATCATTATCATTATCATTATCATTATCATTATCATCATCATCATCATCATCATTTTCGTCATCATCTTCGTCATCATTATCTTCATCATTATCAAGTTATTATTATGGTGATAATAGTCTTTTCTCTCAAAATGAGGATGATAAGTTATGAACAATAATTACTTCATTTGTATGATATTGGTTGAGATTAGATTAGACAGTAATGCATACAATTTCCCTTTCTTCTATGCTTGAGTATGACACTATGATTTGCTCAATTTTCCATGATATCATGATAATCAGTATCATTATAATCATTTTTATAATTATTATTATCTTTTCTTTTCTCGACTATATGTTCTATGATGATAATGCGATTTTTTTTTCTCGTCCTTTCTTTGATGACTTTGTTGACTAGCTGTGTTTTTTTTCAATCTATACATCATTTATTTCTTATTAAAACAACGGACAATGTTTATACTGCATTCAGATTCACCAATATTTATATTTTTCTTCCGTTATTCGTACCTTGATAACTACCATGGTTATAAAACCAAATAACGTCACTCGCTATTATGCCATTACCATCACCAATACTATCAATCATTAAATATCCATCACTAACGTCAAGACAAACGTACCTTGAATCGTTCATCTGTGGTGAACGTGATCTCGTTCGTGGCCAAAACCATCAGATCCTCTTGTCGAATCCATGATACCTGTGGGAAATCAAAAACACGAATCAGCAAGGTTTTATCTCGAGCAGCATAAGTCCAGGGCAGTGACTCCAACGGCAACAAGGAGATAAAAACTGTGAACTGTTTTTTTGTTTAGAACTATTGAATAAACATGAATATGCGACACGGGAGAGGTTACACTAAAAATATACGCGATGAAAAACTTTTTTGTTGCAATTTCTGTTTTATGACATGTATTCTATATCTTTTTCTTAATTCCCTTTATTTCTATCTCCTTTGTATGCATCTCCCTTTCTCTTCCCTATTCTGCATCTACACCGTCCTATAAACACACAACAACAACGCCTCCAAATCCTTCAATGTAGGTGTGGATCCATCTCATATTTGATCAGCTGTGCGCGAACCCATATAGCGCGAAGATATATAACATCCAATTTGCATCTACGTTAAGTAACACATCTCTCGGTGAATCCTGCTGAATGCATGAACGAGAACCACGCAACCGAGGGACGCTTAATCGAAATCAATTGTTTTGGCGATAAATTTTGGCTTCACGAACAGATATGCGTGAAAGCGTTAGATTTCGATGTCTGTCTCTTATTTCGCTCTTTCCGATTGTTTGCTTGCGTACCTGTAGCTGCCTGATGTCAGTGGACAAGAGTTACCGCATGGAAATCACGCTGCTTCTCTTGCCTTCTCTAAATTGGACTTTCCTATCGCTAAATGCTATCTGGGGCTGCTTTGAGAAATGGTTATGAAACTGAGAGGAAATTCTAAAAGGAAGACCTGCGAATCATTATCAAATAGATAGTAACGGCTCAGATTTTTTTTCTCTCTTTTTCATTCGTATTACAAGTATTTTTAACTCTTATTTCAGACTATACGATTTAAACAAAACCCAAATATAGGGGTCTGCGGTATGTCTTATGATGATCCTCTAATTCAAAGGGTGTTTCTGCCACGACTAGCAACCGAAACTAGTAAGGTTCTCGTCACCTGTTCGCAAGATAT
>NC_061829.1:33783416-33788416 GCF_019202785.1 Penaeus chinensis | reverse complement strand
TTTGCAGAGAGTGATACAGAAGTGTAAACCTAACATAATTCTCTCAGTCACCAAAGAGAATTACTCATGGACATTCTCCCAGTATTTCTTTAAGATGTAAGACTTCTAAGGAATTTCGTGTAAAAGAAACTGTCAAAGGAAAACATCAGAAAAGAAATCATAAAAAAACTAATAAGGATTCAGAAGAAGAAAACAAGAAACATAAAGATAAATATTAAATAACAAACTTTTAGTTTACTTTGTTTTCCTTGTAGGATTAAAACCGTGTTAAATCTCTTTTTTATTTAATTCATCTAAAAAAACGTACGATGCAGACTTACAATACCACAATCAACAATATTTATAAATACTTTCTTATAATAACTATTTTTATCTTTATTTTCTTTCTGCAATAATCTTAATAATATTCTATAAAAACAAACAAACAAAAAAAAAAACCACAGTGAGTATAATTAATCTCACTAGTATTTCCACTAAAGCCGCGACTCTTTATTATTTCATATGTTAATAGGAATATAAGCCCCTTAACAGTTATAAAGCTTAATGTATTAATTATTGGTTCTGATGATGATGGCTGTAAGTAATTATGATGGTGATGATTACTACTATTATACCATTAATGATTATACTACTACTATTACTACTACTACTACTGTTGCTATTGTTTCCACGACTACTGATACTACTGCTTTTATTACTATTGAAAATAATAATAATAATGATAGTAATGATAATTTTAACAATGACAAAAACAATAGTAATAATAATAATAATAATAATGATAATAATAATAATGCAAATCATAACAATGACAAAAATAGTGATAATGATAATGATAATAATATTAATAATAATGATGATTTTGATTATAATTATAATTATGATGAGGATGATGATAAAAATAATAATAATAATAATAATAATAATAATAATAATAATAATGATGATGATAACAATAACAATAATAATGATAATAATAATAATAATAATAAATAATAACAGATAATAATAATAGTAATAAATTAATAATAAAGATAAAAATAATAATAATAATAATAATAATAATAATAATAATAAGCACATAAGCGAAAATATATCGTAGAAGAGAAATGAGGAAATATTCTGTGATAATTATCTAGAAGCACAATAAAAGACAAGAATGAAAAAAAAAAAAAAGCAAACTTGATGAAGAAAGTGAAGTTGGAAGTGAAAGGGAAATTTTGAAGAAAGCTGCAACAGGAACAGCAATAGAACAGTAAAGAATAAAATCATACGTGCAATAAAACGAGTTTGTCATTGTTCGGGTAATGATGATCTGCAGTAAGCTGATTTTAAATGATTAATTAAATGATGCATTTAAAATTGGAACGTTTCCATCATGATTGAATTTCTGTTCTTGTTTACTTTGAAGTCGTAAACCCAAGCACAAGCATTTACTGAAATGTGGCATAGCATCTACTAGAAAAGCAAAAGAAGAAAAAAAAAAAAAAAAAATTGTTTGAATATGGATTCTGCATGCAAAATGTCGAATCTCGTTTCCTAAGACACTGAAAGAAAGAAAAACATTTCGCTTATAAGGCAAAAATCGTAGGTACATTATGTTAAAAGTGACGGTCCATTTAATCCGGGTATCAATTATACTGACAGTTTGTTCTATTTAGTTTTAGAAACCTCGCTTTTCACTTTTAAGAATTAATATAGAGATCTGTCTTGTTAAAAGGATACACACTTTATGTTAACTGTCCTTTTGTGTAATCAAGAAGCAAATATTTTTGCGGAAATCTTTGAAATATGTCATTGGATTCATACTAGACCAAGTTTATTTCTAATTTTCAAACTAGTGCCATATATGTATAAATAAAAATTGTCGAGGTCACAAATTTTCCTATGGTACAAATATACACACATGAAGTAGAATAAAAACAGATTATCATGTATGATGTAGATCATTATCGATTTTCAGACAAGGCGTCATAGGGTCTACTGACTGTAAGGCCTTTACTCAGAGGGTTAAAAGGAACAAATGAATATTGGCGATATTTTTGTCATCAATACATCGTAGAAATGGTTCAACTGTGTTAACTTCTCCCTAACAGAATCTTTCAAAAGTCAGTGTGATTTATAACAAATATCCAAGTACTTTATATACTGCTTCCATGTGCTGTTTATCTGTGCGATATCATTTCCATTGATGACTGATTTGCGGATTTGTGCATAAACTTTAACAATGTCCTGGCAGTTGTTTTATTAAGAATATACAAATAAACTTTTACTGTGTGTTTCACTGTATGCATCGGTGCGTGCATATGAAAGTATACAAACATATAGTCAGTTATGGCAATTACTTACCAACATTAAGTCAATTCTAACACTGCAATAAACAAAAAAAGTATCATCTGATATTTGATACGCCTTTGTAGACGGAGAGTGATTTATGAGGATTATTAATGAGAAATCTACCGCCAACTCTCCCCTTCGTCCATCACAGAATGGAAATTAGAAACCCATCATTATTTGAAGCCAATTGACTCGACACTCGAAAGAGAGATGTTGAACAGGGACAGGGGGGAGCAAGGAAGTGCAAGGGGTATAGAGGAAGCCGGGATGGGGGTGACGCTGGTTCTTAAACAATGTTAAGAGTATCTGCCAATCCTACAAAAGGAAACACTCGTTTGGTGTGAAACTATTTGCCTTTTTTCGTCTTTCACTTTTCTTTCATTTTCCTTTCATGTTACTGTCTCCTCGAATAGATATTTTTTTTTTTTTTTTCTCTCGCGCATATATACTTGGTTCTGTTTCTTAAAATAAGGTTTTCCGGCCCTGTAGTTCTTCTGTTATGTTGTTTTGACCTTGGGATAATTGTCCTTACATGTCAACGGGCGAAAGGGAGAAAAATACTCCAAAACATCCATCATTCTTCAATTATTTTATCCCATTTTTTTTGTTGATTTTTCCTCTCCGAATATATCGTTAGTGGGGAAGATGAAACCTCGAACTTCAACACATCTTATACCGTCAGTCTCGTTGTTCATTAAGGACCTGTTTCCTATTGCAGACCTATGGCGTAAATGAACTTCCAGTTTGCAAGGAATGACGCCAAGGTACATGCTGAGAGCGAGTCGCAGAGACAAAATGAAATCGATAGCGGAGGAGAGCACTTCGTGTTTAAAACCGGTAATGGTGCTGTTCAAAGGGCGCGAGACGCAGGCCGCTGGTGCCACCTACAGGGAAGGAAATATTGGCAAAAACGCAGTTTGCATAAGGAGGGAACATGGCTCTCGTAGAAATGTATGTATATGTATATATGTATATGTATATATATGAACACACATATACATAAATGTATATGAATATATATTATATACATATATATAAATATATTAATATACATATTTATATAGCTATCAATTTAACTCTCCCTCTCTCTCTCTTTCTAATATATATGTATATATTTATATATAAATATACTTAAACATATATGTTTATATTTAGATGTATGTATATATATATATGAATACATACACACATATATATGAATATATACATAAAACATACATATACATACATACATACATATACATGTGAATATATATACATATATATGTCCGTATATATATATATATATATATATATATATATATATATGAATATATATATATAAAACATACATACACATACATACATATATATATATATATATATATATATAAACACACATACATATAAACATATATATACATATGTGTGTGTGTTAGCGAGTGCGTGTGATGCTGTGTGTCTGTGTGTGCGTGTGCGCGCGTGTGTGTGCGTGTGTGTGTGTGCGTGCGTGCCTGTGTGCATACACACACGATATATGTATATGTATATGTGTATGTATTTATATATACATATATATGTATGCATGTATGTATGTATACGCATATGTATGTTTATATGTATATATATACATATATGTGCATATATATAAGTATATATAAATGATTAAATAAATATATAAAGAACGAGAAAGAGGTAGATGAAACGAATACATACTTCTTTGTATGTATTTTATTTCAGGACTCATAATAAAATATTTTCTGCTTCTAATGAATATTGAAAAAACGAGGGATTTTTAAAGGCACAGAGTTACTTTCTTTTTATATGAACACATTTTATTGTTTTTCAGCATAACGCCATTGTTCATTTCAATTTCAGGAACAAGCTTTAGCAAACACGGCAAGTGTTTAATTTGTTAAAACCAGACTGGTAGATTTTTTTTTTTTTTAACTGGTTCTAAAGGCCAGATTTGTACAATGCTAAACCGACACATTTGGCATTAGTTGTAAAATTCATCCAATGACTACAGACTGGTGACATTCCATTAATCTTGGTCTGAAAATTCAAGGAATGAAAAGCACTCGACTAATAGTTGATTTCTGCCTATCAAGTATTCTTTGTCAGGTTTATATGCAAATATTCTTTTCCTTTGTTTTCGAACTAAATCCATGAATCTATTGATATACCATCAGCATGTAATTGTGTATACATGCTATGTGCGAAGCAATATATATATATATATATATATATATATATATATATATATATTATATATATATATATGTGTGTGTGGGTGTGTGTGTGTGTGTGTGTGTGTGTGTGTGTGAATGTATATGTACACATTTAATTTATAGATGTATATATAATGTATATAAATATATATATATAAATATATATATATATATTCATACATACATGTATGTGTATGTATTTGTGTATGTTTATGTGTGTGTTGGGGGGTGCGTGTGTGTCTGTGCGTATTTGCATGTTCGTTGTTGCAGAGCACAGCACTCAACCTTTTCTGCTCTCCGCCCACTTTGAAATATTTTAAAGACATTGTACCGGCCACCTAACATAAAAATGTCGTTGCCTTCAGAACAAACTAACATCCTCATATATTTTTTTCTTTCCTTTTCTTATAGTAGTGGGCGGAGCTGTCTGCTGGAGACCCTTCGTGTAAAGTA
>NC_061829.1:33758416-33773416 GCF_019202785.1 Penaeus chinensis | reverse complement strand
GTAATACAAAAGAGCCTCTAAAAGGTGATGCCGCATTTGTATTGCTTTATTTTCCAATCATGATATGCGTGGGGATATTTGCATTTATTATTAAAAAGCTGTTGCGCTTTATTCAACTATGTGGGGGCGTAACTGCGTTGTGCGGCCAGTAATAACACAATGCGTTATATTTTACGTTTCTAAATTAGACAGATTCTTTTCTGTAGCGATTTGAATGCGCAAACGTAAATAATTACGAGCAAATAGATAAATAATTAATACATAACTGTAATGGAATGAAGCATTGCACTTGAAAATTAATAGGTACAAACAAGCTTGTCAAATACGAATAATTAAATCAATGCAAAAAAGAAAGAAAGAAAAAAAAAAAAAGTTATGTAGACAACAGTCCCTATACATACAACATTAACAAAGAGAGTGTGTTTGTTTTTATGATAATTATTATGCTTTATCTAAGTTATACACAACTACCATTCATACTTCTATTCTTTCGTAGAAATATACCTACAGTTTCGATTTTCTTAAATGGTTAATGAAATAGTACGATTGCTAAGAAGCTACTTTTTTGTCATTTCCCCTATTTTCTCTCCCTTTTTTCTTTTTCTTCATCGCCCTTCCCCCCTGTGTATCTTTTGAGCATACTTGTTTTTATCCATGTACCCCCCCCCCCCACCCTTTAGTGTTAATTGAGAAAACAAAACGTAGAATAACAAAATGTGCTGTATATTTATACTACACTACATTTCAGTGTGACGGAATACCGGAATGCGGGTCACGAGCATGTATGGGTCAGTGGTACATTACCTGTGTCGAGGGTACAGCAGCCGGGAGGTGAGGAAGCTGTGGTCCTATCAACCGCCTCCTACAGAAGAAGGTAAACACAAGTTTACCTGAACGTCTTGGAGACGGGCGGAGACGGTCGTTCACTCGTTCACTCGTAGAAGTGATATCCTGCGGGGCATAAGGGTACCGAAAGCGTGACGTGGCATTGGTGGGACGTCGTGTCGCTACAACCTCCCCTTTCCAGTCGGTCAGCCGCCCCGACTTGGAGTCTTGTTGCCCACGCTGGGAACGGAGAAAATCGAAACCTATGGCACAGGCAGACGATGGTTGGATACGTCGTAAGTAACTCAGGAACAGCAAGGTCCACATCCACATACTTAAACGGTCACCTTGGGCATCAAAAACAGGCACGAGACGTTCACTTCCACGGGCATCCGAGAACAGGATCAAACGTGTGGTTCCACGACATTGGAACGTCAGTCGACAGGATGGGCTTACAGCTACATAAGCATCAAGACAGGGACGAGCATACAGGCGTCAAGCAGTACATGCAGACTAGCCATACTCCATTGACCTCAGGGGATAGATAACAGGCATAAGGTCATGCACCAAACCCGTGCTCTACCTTGCATTCACACAACTCCCGTTGCTCCTACAACATGTTTCACCATGCATAGCAAGCACCAAACGTTCATTGTCCTATGCTCAAGCTTGCAAGAAAACACTTAATAAGTCTTATACACTATACATACAACTCATGCAGTCACACACTAAATATAAGAACAGATTAATACAATAACATTAGAAACAGTAAGAGTAAAACATGACAAAAGAATGTGCAGAAACAAATAAGCACAAACACAAATGTGCATACACATATTAAGTAAACACAAACACATAGTAGCTAGCTAAGGCTAATTTTTGTGCATCTTGCACGTCCGATGTACCACACTTGCCCACAGTATCATCCACAAACGGTAATCTGACGGATCCTGCCGGACCGTCAGCAGAAGCACTCCTTTCATCGCTACGACTCTGTTCACATATGTCACACGCATCCATGGCAACACAGTCAGTAGTCGTGGTCTTGTAACGACATACTTGATTATTGTCAAATCGACAAATCACAAATTACAGAAATTAATTAACAGTGCATAAGTTACACCTTACGCACATTATCGGCACACAGGTGATGCAGCATTCGGCAAAACAAACACTTATGCACGACATTTATATATTGACATATTTGTGTTACAAAATAAATACATCGTTTGCACGGTTAAGGTATACAAAAGTACTGCAGCGACAAGGAAATAATTAAGATCATATTGTTGTAGGCAATGAAAAGCTACACTGACTGGTATCAAAATTAATCTGCAGAACCCCACTCGGCGTTGACGCGGCTATGTCCACACGTGACCTAGTGTTCACTAAGTCACGAGGACGACGAATTATGTATTCCACTATTTTTTAGCGTTTCATGTACATCTCATTCATATCTAATCTTAATTTTGTTTTTCTATAAACCTAAGATGTTATTGAAAATATTTTTTTGTTTCATAATGGCCTTGTTTCGTCAGTTAAGGCCTGTGTTCATTCATCTTACAATCATATAATTTCATACTTTGCGTGCGTAAACTAAGGATGGCCACTTTGGCAGCCGGTCAGTTTCATGTATGACTGACCGGTGTCAAGACTGTGACAGTGGCTTTGGTGTATTTTTCAAAAAAAAAATAATAATAAAAAAAAAAATAAAGGTGAAACTGAGGAATTTGTTCGTTTTTGCAAAGACCATGGCATTATACTAAATACCATTGAGTAGGCAAAGTGTGGGACAGACTGTCGAACAGACATAAAGAAAAAACAAATCAGATGTGACAAGTCAAGGAAAATAAACAATAGGCGTGTAAGATGCCAACTTTAAAGGTCAATATGCAAGCATACATAGTTTGACAAAAGTCACACAGACATTGAAACGAATCTAATTTTCGTTAACCTATATTTAAGAAATTTTTCTTATGAACTAGTTGCAGACGAACTAGGCTATTCTAAAGAGAACTACATGTGACTGGGCTAGCTTCTGTCGAGAGGTGTGCGTTTCTTGGTGTCTGAGAAGCATCTGCGAAAAAAATAAGTGGTATTGATAAAATCGTGGAAATAGACGAAAGTAAATTCGGCAAGCGAACATATAACGTTGGCCGCGCAATAGAGGGGCAGTACGTGTTTGTCGGCTCTGCCGTCAGACAAGACAATTTTTCCTTGTCCCGAGACGCCGAAGCTCTCTTCGGCATCAAAGAAAAAAATGAGCCGGGTACAACAATAATTAATGATTGTTTGAAGTCGTATAAACGAAGGCTTTAAACATCTGACAGTGCATCATTCACTAAATATCGATGACCCGTTGACAGCCGCTCATTCTAACACCAGTGGAGGGAGACAAAGGCGAAAGTTCCCTGGCGGGGGAAATAAGTACTTTGTGAGGTACTAAACTCGGGCGATGTTTCATATGAATATTCCCGAGTCTAACAAACGTCTCACAGCGTTGGGGAGGGGGTCCGGAGGCGAAGCCCCCTGTTGGGAAAATACGGCGATTGAGTGGGGGTCCGGGGGCAGAGCCCCTGATAGGGAAAAACGGCGATCGGGTGGGAAAGGAAGGTGTTTTGGCTGTTACGGCCCCCAGCTAGGCAAGTAGGGCGATCGGAAGGGGGTCCAGGGGCGGTTAAGGAAATATGACGATTGTGGGGGGGGGGGTAGTTTTTTTTCGGCGGTCTAGTAAATCGTGCGTTTAGAAAGTGCGTGTTCGTTCGTTCGAGCCCGCAATGCCGATTCGAATCTTCTGCGAACGAATCTTGGCTCGGGTTTTTCATTTTTCTCCCCTCTTTATCATTTAAAATACGATTCTTGGCTCGGGTTTTTCAGTTTTACACTTTCTTTGCCATTTAAATTATGATTCTTAGCTCAGGTTTTTACTTTTTTCCACTTCACGTGACTCTTTTCATTGCCGTTTATTAGCGATCTCCTCTATATTCACCCCCCCCCCCCCCACCACATACACACACACCAAAAACCTCGGTTCCCCATGGGATCCCCCAAGATTATTGGCTGAAGTTCGGGTGCAGTTCTCTTGTAAACCTTTACCGTTTGCACTAATGACACGGGACGAAAACACGAAATGCACTTTGCAGCAAATACATGAAATACACAAATGTATGATGAGCTACACACCTTTACAGCTTACCGGAATGTGCATAAATAAGTAGATGTGTAAGAAGTAGATGCCTATTAACGGGGCTTGCATGTAACGAGCGCCCGAGGAAGTGCGTATGTATAGACAAGCGCAACAATACCTACGCCTGGCTACGGTCCATAACCTACTAACAGTTCGACGGTGTGTATTAATATAGGTTGGGTAATTAGTGAAATGACAAAGTGTCACTATGTCCCACCGCGCAGGCACCATAATTTTAGTGCTGTTGCAGTGACTCCCAACACTCGGTAGCATATACTTTACTGTAAAATTACTCCATATTTTTGACAGTATCTTTACCATTTGTTCTCGCTGCCACCACGAGACTTGCAATATCTTCTGGAGGCTTTATTAGAATTTGAGATTTATTGCGTCAGATATATGATGAACGTGACCAATAACAGAACACTGACGTGTAATACAAGAACATATAAAAAGGGATAAGACATAAAATACAAACAAGAAACACAATACTACAAAAACATTAAATGTAAGACTACACGTAACACGTGACACAACGTTAAACACAAAAACGTAACACGTTAAACACTGAACAAACATGTGACTCGTAAAACATGTAATGCAACACACATAACACAGCACGGGACGCGTAACATAAAACACACTTCGGCTAAGCTAACCTACGCAAAAAAACTAAAAAACTAAACTAACTACGTTAACTTTCGGCGTACCGGGATGCGGATGTCAGATCACGAGCATAACCTGTGTCGGGGGTACAGCAGCTGACAGATGAGGAAGCTAACGTCCTGTCACTCGCCTTCTACAGAAGCCCGTGTCTCTCTGCCTGGCGAAAAGTAAAGCGAAGGTAGACGCAAATTTACCCGAGACTCTTGAAGACGGGCGGAGACGGTCGTTCGCTCGTTCGCTCGTTCACAGGGAAGAAATTATATCCTGCGGAGCACGGGATGCCGAAAGCGTGACATGCCACTAAACCCTCTCCTTCTTTACCTCTCATTCTTTCGTCTTTTCACTCCCCTCTACTTCTCCACTTACTTCACCCCCCTCCACTTGATTCCCCTGCTTGTTCGACTTTCTATTTCTCTTTCTATTCTATCCTACCTTGTATCCTGTAGTATTTCCGCATGCACCCCTCTTCCCGTCCTCTCGCTTTTCCCTCCTCTCTACTTCAGCGCTAGTTTCTCTCTCTTCTACCCGTTGCTTGTTCTACATTTTGTATCTTTTCCTATCCGATCCTGCCTTCTTCCTATCCCTTCCCATTTCCTGCCATGTATCCTGGCATATTATCCCTCGTACCCCTCTTATTCGCACCCTCTTCCTGTTCTTTAGTTTTTTGTTTCCTACTACTTCTACGCTAATTCGTCCCTTTTCTAATTATTTTCCCCGTTTGCCCTGCCTTCTACATTTTAACCTTATCCTCTCCTCCCTATCCTACAGGGCGAGTCGAACACAGGCGGATCACTTCCCTCTGCCAGCCAGATTTCTACGCTTTTTATTTCTGTATTAGCTGACTCTTTTTTTATGTAGATCACGCTGATTTACATCTTTTTTTTTTTTTTCTTTTTTTTTTTGCATAAAACTTCAATTAACCTCTTGCGTTATCTGTGTATAGTTTACAAACATGCATATGATGATGTGCGGATAACGGACATCTACATCTGCTGCGAATGTATTATTTTCATTTTTAATCCATTCCATCTTAAGTTCAATTTTATTTTTCAAATTATTTATTTTTATATGTTCATCGTTTTATGTCTTTCACAAAGGGAGAAATGTTCTGATTTAACAATTTTTATTATTAATCGAAGCAGATTGCTTAGCATATTTTTTTTAAATTAAAATTTCTTAATTATTTGTTTTAAACATTTATTTAGTTTATTTATGGTGCTTATTTAACATATTGCCTTTTATTATGAAATTTCATGTCTATTGTTTTGTTGTTTTTCATGCTACGCTTCCGGCCGCGGGAGTCAAAGTAACCTGAAGTGGATACTCTGACAACTGTGACTTCCCTGTGGAGTTAACTGTCTGGATTTTATACCAACGGATGCTGGAAACAAGGTGGTGCTGCCTCCTTTACTTGCTTGGGTGTATTTATGCTGGACGTGTTATTCCTTTATATTGTTTTACTGAGTGCTCTTTTGACTTCTTACTGCTTACGTAATGTTCTTACTTTTATCTTGTCCTTTTACTTGTTTCTTTTTTTCATTCTTTACCCTTTTTCTTGAGATTTTGCTTTTCTCTTTTTTACGATCTTTTATTTTTCTCATTTACCTATTACGTATTTTAGTTTAGATGTTAGATCTTTTTCATGTGCTTAAGCCCTTCTAGCATTTGTCATTTTAAAGTCTTGAACTTCGTTTTACTTTGGTGCTTTCTACACATTTTGTCTCTGTTCATTTTAAGATTTTGTATTTGATTTATCATGTAACATCTTCATATTGGCCACGCTCCTGGTATGCCTTCATCTCCGGGGATAGTTTGGATTTTAAAGTCTTTAGCTGGGTCTCCTCGCCCCCTTTTAAGGATAAGTCCGATATGCGAAGCTGAGCTTCGCCCGGGCTATGCCAATGAGGGGAGCCCGGCCTGTGTCGACTAATGCCGACTCGCTAAAGTGTGTCAGCTGGTGCTGACTCGTCTTAGTCCTTACCCGCCGTGGTGCCCAGTCACAGCAGTAACCTCCAGGCGACAATTGCAACTTCTCGCGCCTGGGCGGGGCGCGAACCGCCGACCCTTCGGATGAGAGGCCAACACGTTACCCCTGTACTAGCCCGGAGGCCGCCCCCTTTTCGACGGACGAACTGGGCCCCTTATTTAACTTGACCCCTAAGCCTGAGGTCTCCTGCCTCACGGGTGGCCTCGTTTAAGTTCCTCATTCACATAACCTTACAAAGGCAATCAAAATAGTACTGAAATAACCCCCCCCCCCCCCCTAAAAAAAAAAAAAAAAAAAAAAAAAAAAAAGGAGCAAAGCAAGTAGTACATAGTATGCTACGCCTCCACGTTAACTACATACTTACTTATGCTTTTATCGACAACATGTAGCCTAATCAAAAAATAAAACAAGCATGTTTAAGAAACCTTACCAGTTGATATGTGGAAAAAAATATATTTAGAGGCCTTGATAATTTTGTATAATTCATTCTAAGTAACATCAAACCCAGAAAAATGTGGTATAGTATGCCTTAAGTTTACTACGCATACTACTCTGATTTATATAATATATAATATATTATTATTCTATCCTAAAGTATTTCAGAAACAAAATTGCTTCTGGCCATTTTATATCGAAAACACGAAGTAGGTAAAAGTTGCTTTCGCTGAAAGAATTGCACAATGAAGAATCGGATACCGATGAGGAATAGTGGTATGCACTCGCGGCTAAAGGTCGTGAATCCTGTTGTATTCATGGGTAGTTGTTTATTAGGTTGTACACGCTTTGCTTCCAAAATTCTCTGAAACTGATTCCCGTAAAACGTAATTGATAATACATTCCACTTTTTTTGCTATCGATAACATGATTGTGCACTTGTTGCAGAGAATGCATAATTTCAGTGCTTTATTCCCAATCCTTCCAACTTGTAAGGGCAGCAAGCGAAGGTGAGGCAGGGTTATTGCATCCCTAGTAGCACACCATCCTTGTATTGCTATCCTTTAGGGGAGGAGATACCGTGCCAACAGGACCACGCCGACGTAATATCCAGGTAATATCAACTCATGCTCACTCTCCTGCAGGAATATGAATGATCTGATGTACGCAACGTTGGCCTATTCTACGTTGAGAGCAGGAAGGAGTCAGATTTTGTCTCGGGGGGGGGGGGGGGAGGGGGTGTTATGTACTCGTAGCTATTCCTCAATTTCTTCTAAGATCTCCGATATTGGAGTATACATTTTACACTGTACTGGAAATAATTGTAATCATTACTTTTATTCCCGCAACAACGTATATTGATGGAAATTCCTATATATATTAATAAAAGTAAGGCGATTTACCTTATTTCAGAAATATTTTTTAATATTTATTTTCAAGTAAATTTTATAAACCTTTGTTTCAAGCTGATTTATGATCATCTTTATATGCTTACACCCTTAAAAAGTTTACAGAAAAAAAGTTACTTTCCAGGAAGCCTATTTTGTTATGTCTAAGCCGAGACAAACCCATGAAAGTATTGATTATAATTTACGTGTAAGCACCATATGTATGGCCCACGTGCTTCAGTATGCAGGATTATGCAGGGCGTATCACAAACACTTACCTACTCACTCTCCTTTCCCTAAACCCTTTCTTAACTCTTTTTATGCTTTATTAAAGCACACTAATATTCCCATTTGTTGATTAAGTGGTTGGTGGAAGCGACGGTCTTGGGTAGATTTGTATGTTAATAGTTGCTGTCGAGCGTCATGATTAAGTATTAATTAGGATAAGAAATGCGATTAAGTGTATGCTCGTATTTTTCAGTCTGGGATTATTTAACTTGTAGTCGGTAGCCTGACAGCCGTAAACAAATGCACGCTAGTGAGTGTTTGAGTGAGTTTTAACAACGTATGGGATTATATTACTTGCCTTTGTTGTGGTTTACAAAAATGTACGGAGTCAAATTATGTAAGATAAGTAGGTCAAAACAAAACAATGGCTATGAAATAATTGGGAATTCTGACATGAGTTCACTTCGAAGAGACGTGCATGCATTGCCGAATTGCAATGAACTTCTTCAAGAGTGCAATTAGACTGCCCAAGTATGGAAAACTAACTCAAAAGTTCCAACAGTCGTGCGAGGATAGTTTTCTCTATGACAGTTGGTATAGATACGGCAACGGTATATTACTGATGATAATAAAAGTTTTGTCGATGTAGCCTATGTATCATGCATCGTGCTGACAAAAGAAAGTTCCTGGGTAATGCAATTCCAGTTGGAGAAAATATTTTGCGGAAGTAATTGTGATGGATTGGGAGAACTGTAAACAGAAGCCTATAAATTTGGGCTTCTCTCCGATGAAGAATAGAAAAAAAAGTTTTTCATACTCAGCAGTTAAAAGCGCGCGCGCACACACACACACACACACACACACACACACACACACACACACACACACACACACACACACACACAATAAAATATATATATGTATATATATGTGTGTGTGTGTGTGTGTGTGTGTGTGTGTATAAAAAAATATATATGTATAATATATATACAAAACAATGTAAATATACATATATATACATATACATATACATATAAATGTATATGTATGTATGTATGTATGTTTATAATATATATATTGTATATACATATATATATCATATATATAATATTAATATATATGTATATATATATATATATATATCGTATATATATACACTTACATGTGTGCGTGAGTGTTTATTTTATACATTTATCTATATGTATGTGTTTTATCTAAATAAATGTCGTAATTACTTTTGATAGTTTCAAATCACAATTCAAATTATAACGTGATTCCAATCGACTTCGCTTAGACTTCGCACACATCATGAAACCACACCAATAGTGAGGTTGCTTTTAAGTCACCGTATGCATGTATTTCTCAATTTCTTTTCTTGCTTAGTTTTTCGCTTCGTCCACTTCACACTTTTCCTTTCCCATTATTATTTCTTCCACGTGTTTCTGGTTCTTTGGTTCTTCTCTCTCCGGCTACTGTGCTACTGAAACGTCGGTCTTTAAGCCTCGTAAAAACTGACATAGAATCACTCGCCAGGCTGACTCCTCCCATACTTTTTCCCTTAAGAATGGTCCTTTCCTTTTTCGCATTCCTGAATTTTGGAAATTCTCATCCAGCTTCTTTCTCTCCTATATAGTGGCAGTATTAAAAGTTTTCATAAAAAAAATATAAGTCATTTTCCTCATTAGCTGTTTTATTATCCTAAGTTTCTGCAGATGTCGGGGATAGGTGGGTAGCAATAAAGAGTAAAATGTGATAATCCTAAATTATTCCTTTCGAGGAATATGTCATTTCTTATTATTTGAAACTGTAAATGTAAAGTCATTTGTTACTGATAACGATAAAGAGAATAAGTATGTTGATAGTGCTGATTCCTAAATTTTACCGATAGTTATTTCCACTTATAAATGATTGTTACAATGAGGGGTAAAAACAAAATCAGTACTGGAGCCGAGTTCGCAATTAACGAATTTCTGTGTGTTTAGAGTGATTCATAGATGGGTAGTTCACCATCATTATCACAACAGTATCTACAGTACATAAAACACCTGAGATTACAAGATATATTCTGCATGTTAGGGAGTAAATACATACCTTTAATGGCTTTAATTGCATGTGATTTATTGGCAATATGTTTCAAGTATCTATGTATTACAACTAATATATCCTCCATGAGCTGAAAATAGCCTCATTATACAATATCGCTGGATTGCATTGAAAAGATAAGAATTCAGGTTTGGCTGATCGACCGGGCTTCATTTGCCTAATTGGAGGAATGTTTAAACAACGGTCACACTAGACATGGCTGTCTGTCTTGTCTGTCCCGGGATCCCCAGAAAAGAACGCTAAAATCTGGTCACTACAGTGTCCCCTGTAGTGTGTAGTCTCAGGCTAGTGTTCACAATCGCAAATTATGGTACTTTCCGCCGAGGATGAATTTATGGGCTTCTTTACAGCTGTTGTGGCTTCGACTCGGACTACCATAGCCCTTCAGAAGAAAAAGAAAAAGGGAAAAATAAGACTGTTAGCAAGGAAGGGGATGGACAAAAAAGACCATAGTGTATACAAAAACCTCCCTCATGAACTTCGCGTCAAAGACAGTCACGGAATGTTGACTGGATATTTCACAGAACTTCTTGAAATGGTAGCTCCACTTATCAAGAAAGAAGACACTTTACTCAGAAAAATAATTCCACACGATCAGCGATTGTCTGTCACTTCTCTAGGAAAAAAACAAAAAACAAAAAAACAAAAATAGACCAGTGCTACCGCCTATTTCCCGAATCAAATGTGTGACGCTTATAGCATAAGGCTATTTGACATAAGTATGGGGCCAAACCCTCATGGCTACACATAATATACAAATATATATTATCTCGTATATATGTAGATATATAATTCATGATAATTCAGATCACGGGGAAATTATGGGGTAAAACAGGCTGAACGAAAGAAAAACCTAAAATAAGCCCAAACAAATTTACGCCCGCCAGCATTAAAACGGCTTGAAACGTCACTTTAAAAGTCTATGGGAAGACACGCCAATGTTACGTAAAAGCCTGGGTGGTAAATAACCTTACATAACTTGATCTATGGAAATACATATCATAACCTTGCTGTGGATCCACGTTTGCTTTTGATACAAAACGTTCAACCAAGGAACCATCTTATACCCCCCCCCCCCCCCCCCCCACCGTAGGCATATTTACCTATCGGGGGCGCTGCTCCCGGATCCTTTGCACAATTTATTTGTCTGAAGGAAAGAACTGAGCCACAGCTAAGAGGAAAGGGCGAATCTCGCTTGTCTGCCTCTGGAAGGCCGCTTAAGCCAATTAGCCTACAAAACCGTTTTCTGCCAAATGTCACCAGGGTTCAGAATCCGCATTCGAGTCACAAAACATTCCGCAGATTTGGCGTCCCTGCTGAAAATAGCGCGAACTCCTTCCGAACTCTAGCACCTTTTCATTCAATGTCTTCCAATTACGCTCGACGGTGTTTGTGTGGGCACTGTTGATGGAATTAACAGTTAAATTTGTGGTTGACATTTAAAGACTTTCTCTTGAGGGCAATTATATGCCTTCCAACAGTTACTAACAATTATTGAATGTTCATGAATGTTTTCTTTTATAATTTGCAATAATATGTTCGTGTTCCGTTTCTCAACCTATACTGCATTCTATTCCATGGTCTCCCGCCATTAACCGCCAAATATCTACTGTCCATCTATTGCCCTTCCTTAGGGCGATCTGTTCTGTACAAGTTTTGTTATATTTGCAACAAGAAACACTCAAAACAAGACTCAAAAGGAACATCAGTGTCACAAGAAGGCCGGAGTCATGGAACCTGCAATTGCTGTTCGTATATTAGTATTTTTTAATTTTATTTTACTTTTTTTTTTTAAGTCGGATAACAAAAGAAGTAAAGGATGTTAAACAAAAAAATAAAATTTCTAATTATTTAAGTTTCTCCTTCAGTTTCACCCACATTTCATGAAATTTACAGAATCGCATTGATCAAACAGCAACACCCATACTTTAATTTCAAAGTCATAGGAGTTACCATATGCCTAGAAGGTATCCCCCCCCCCCCCCACCTAGACTGTCCCCTTGCCGCCAAATAACTACTGTCGATCTATTACCCTTTCTTATGATACTTCCTTTCTCTAAACTATGATTCGTCAGTATTTACCGTTTTACCACGCCCATCAAATTTATGTTTTCCATAGATTTTTTACACCAATAAAAGTCCATACGAAAGGAGGACCAATCACTTATGACTATGTCACTAATACCTGGTATTTCGTCTCTCACAAATGTATAGGTAAACCCTCCCTTAAGTTTATATCTATGAAAACACATATAACGCATTACGGCCGGCGCGGTTCACACGTTTTACACTCTTTTGCGGTGGTTCCCAAACTTTTTCTGGTCGTTACTACTTTCCGTACACGAACCTAGTCCATGGACCACCATCAAGTATAATACATGTCTACTGTGACTGTCTGCAGTACTACACTCATTAGGTCTATATAAAAATCACTCTAGCAAATCCTGCAATTTTAGTGATTCCATTCGTTATTTATTTTTATTTTTTTTGTTATTATTTTGTTTTTTTTTATGTTAGATATTAATAGAGAAAATTGTAGTTTGCCTTTGCTGAATCTCAAAACTATTGTTTTCAGTGTTTCAATGTTGGTATCAGTGAGAATGAGCGAGCTGATCGGAAGGCCAAGTTAGCTGCCGCTCAGCCCTGTCATGCTTGTTTTCCTCCCTCACACACCGATGTCTCCATGATAAATGAAGGGAACAAAAGAGGCATACCTCTAGATACAAACTGTTAGAGATTACAGATGACCTTCGCAGTTGGGTGACCAGCATCCATTCCAACCGACGAGTAGAAGTTGTATTAACAAGACTAAGAATCGGGCACACAAGACGAAGCACTTTGCGAGGGATACCAAGAGCCATTAACGGTCGCACATGTAGTGGAAACATGTGCAACATTCTCAGGTCTTACTAATTTCCTAAGAGAGACTAATATATATTTATGTATATAAATTTAGTTATGCATAATATTTATGCATATATATATATATATTTAGTTATGCATAATTTTCATGCATATATATATATTTAGTTATGCATAATATTTATGCATATATATACATATTTAGTTTACATAATATTTATGCATATGTATGTATATATATATATATATATATTTAGTGATGCATAATATTTATGCTTTGATTTTGATATAATATTTATTTTTATTTTTAAGACATTTATTGATAGATTTTTAACGGATTAAATGTTTTAACATTTCAAACCAACAAGGTGTCCGTCGCTAATGACCTCAGCTGTTGACGCGGTAGATAACTAAATAATCAATCAATCCTGATGGCATAGCTTAAATTACCCATATATATTACTAATACTTACAGTCTCTTTTGACAGGTTGGTTTATGGTATGGAAAATGCCATTTTTCTTGGTGACCATGGTATAAATATGTGTGTTTGTGTGTGCTTGCTGCATATATGTGTTTGTTTATATATATATATATTGTGTGTACATGTATGTGTGTGTGTGAGTGAGTGAGTAATTGAGTGAGTGAGTGAGTGAATGAGTGAGTGAGTGAGTGAGTGAGTGAGTGAGTGAGTGAGTGAGTGAGTGAGTGAGTGAGTGAGTGAGTGAGTGAGTGAGTGAGTGAGTGAGTGTGTGTGTGTGTGTGAATAGATAGATTGATGATATATATATAAATTTATATATATTCCATTACAGATATGCATAAAAATCAGAATCATAAACGATTTTGGGGTGGGGGGTGGGGTAATAAGGTAAAACCTTACTTGTAAGGGGGGACTTAACAAGTTAACGACTGTTTAACTGACACAGTTGAGGGCAGGCTCGGCATGAAGACCGTATTTAGTTTATATGTATATTTATTTTTATTTTATGCAGAGTATTAACTATAAACCAACAAATGGTTTTACCGTTAAAAACGGCAGATTTTTCTGATCGAACGAATTGAAAATAGATGCAGTCCACTTTCAATCTATATCAAACAGACAGATATACAAAAAGGGCAACATAAATGACGCGGAGAAAGGTCAGTGTACAAATTTTCCTCTTCAGAATATGGGATACGATTGTTGTATTTTGTATATTTTGCGATTTTACTGATGGATCATTAAAAAAAAATATATATATATATACTCATTCGAAAATAACGTATTTGCCGAAATCCTTTTTATATACATTGACTCATTTGTTTTCAATCCAACATTGTGTGTATATAATATTAGTGAATAATATTATAGGAGTAATATTTTTCTCCGCATTATGCTGTAATATTTTATAATTCAGGGTATCTGTGGATCTCATATAATATTTTCTTACATACTTAATGTTCAGAGATTATCTATATACCGTACCTTCCAATAAGCCACAAGCCGGCTGGCATATCATTTCTATGTTGAAATAAGACACTGTGGTCTATAAGGAAATCGTCGAGGCAACTCTATCACTGCCACCAAAGTTATTTCACGACTTATTGCCTCGACTGGTGGTTTCCCTTGTATGCCATGACCCTAACAAGCAAATTTTAAGGGCCTTGTCTCCCTCTGGAAGTTTGCCGGTCTACTTGAAACCGCTCTTCTCTCCTCGTGGCGGAGGGGAGGCAGGCGATTAATATCCCTTCCTGGAACGTTTCGTCAATCATTCATTTTCTTTCTGTTATACGAGGGTCACGAATTGTATCAAGAGATCCACCATTGTTCCTTCAGAAA
>NC_061829.1:33750916-33753416 GCF_019202785.1 Penaeus chinensis | reverse complement strand
GACACCTCTAGGCCCAAAGGCTTCACTTCATTGCTAAATGCATCAACTCCAGACTCAGATAGGATAGCAACATCAGCAAAGTCAAGGTCTCAGACCTAGATATTGCCCAATGTTGCTCCACACTGACTATGGATAGTAACTCTTCCTATTATCCAGTCCATACAGGTATTGAAAAGTGTTGGTGTAAGGACACAGCCCTGCCTCACCCCTGAATTAACAGGGAAGAAGTTTGACAGGTGCCCACCACACTTGACAGCCCTTGCAGTACTAGTATATAGGCTTGATATTAGGCCAATAATTTGTGTCGGAATTCCCCTAAGACTCAGAATCTCAGCAATTCTCGATACGAGTCAAACACCTTGAGGTCGATGTAGGCTGCAAGCAACTTACGGCCGAACTCATGACAGTGTTCCACAATTACTTGAAGCGCTAGGATACTTTCTATTGTGGACTTGCCAAGAGTGAATCCAGACTACTCCAGTCTCTGGTGCCTTAGTAAGTAGTTGTGGATCTATTTCAGAAGAATGCGGGTGTAAAGCTTGCCTGGTAGTGTAATGCCACGGCAGTTGCTACAGTCCCAACGATCCCCTTTCCAATTCCAGAGAGGGATGACCATGCCCCTGAACAAGTCAGTGGGAATGGTACCAGGCTGCCAGAAGGCAGTCAAGACTGCATGCAAGCCCCTTGCCATAGGTTCATTCCCAGCCTTTAGCAATTCAAAAGGGATATAACATATGCCTACGGCTTTCCCACACTTTAGATTGGGAATCACCATCCTAACCTCAGTTAGGGTAGGAGGTTCCTTGCTGATGGGTTGGTCCAGTATAGGTATTGTGATACCACTTGCATCCAAGCTAATTGTTGGAGGGTCTACCTTGTACAGCTGCTCAAAATACTCAGCCCAATATTCACAAGCCCCAACATGATCTGAGATGATCTGTCCATCCACTGAGCGGACTGCAGTCATCTCTGAGGAGGGCTGAGAGTTCAGCTTAATTGGAGCTTGGTAGGCTGGTTGAAGGTCACTTACCAAGATATGGTCTTTAATCTCCTCAGCAAGATTCTTGATGAAATGTTCCTTGTCCCTTCTCGGCAGTGTCTGAGCCCTACACACCAAAGAGTGTGTAGGGCTCAGACACCCGATTGCCATTTAGCTGAGCCATGCAACACTCCAATGTCTCCAGGGAGATGAAATTCTGCCTTGCCCTTGGGCTCCTGTGCTGCTTTGAGTTTCATGCTTGAAGGACTCCCACAAGGGAACTGGGTTTCTCAGGTTTTCAAGTTCTGTAAATCGATCAGAGACTACTGTGGTGAACCCTTGGGCATACTACTCCTCCCTCCGTCTGTCCAAGTGAAACACCCTAGAGTGGCTACTGGAGAGACGAGGAGTTTTGAAGTGGACCCACGGGGTAGCCACAACCAGCCTATAGTCACTGCCATAGACCTCAGCACTCCAGCAAATCCTGCAATTCTGGAGGATCCTCCATCGAGTGCTGGCGAGAATGAGGTAGATCTCCTTGGCCACAGTACCTGTATCGCTATATTATGTCCAGCAATGCGAGTTTAAGTGCTGAGCCAGAAATCCTCATTCTCTGGGACCTAGCAAAGTCCCAGAGAAGGAGGCTGTTCTCACTGCTGGGATAAGTTCCCAAGACATGGGGCCCAACAGACATCTCGTAGCCAGATTGATCACAGCCGGACGCCGCATTGAAGTCGACAATGCGAATGTTTTGCTAGGGGTAATTGTCTGCCAGGGATGTGAGTTTGGCACAGAATGCCTCTTTCACATCAAGTTTTCAAACTTCGGTAGGAGTGTACACAGCAATAAGAGACAACTACTTAGGGTTGAAGTCAGCTGGAGATGGCTATGGCTACTCCCTGGAGGTGATGACCATCGCTGCAGCCCAGCCAGTAGTAGGTGTACCTACTCATATTGATCGAGCCACTGCTAGTTCTTCTCACCTCTGAGAGGGCAGCCACCTCAACTCCCCACTGCACCAATTCTCTCGATAGCAGAAGTAACCGCTCGTCCTGCCAGAAGGACCAGATGTTCCAGGCGCCTACCTGGATAGCTCGCCTGAGGTTAAGCCTCGGGCGGTCGCTCCGGGTGGACGCCACCACTGCCACCCCCACCAGAGCCGACCGAAATAAAGGGGTTCGGCAGGCTGTGGGGCCCAACGTCAACCTGTGGGTTTCCCTAGGGCTTTGCCCACAAGCGCCTGCCCGGGCGCAAGCAGGACAAGCAATTCTCGTTCTCATCCTGCGCCCCAAGATATGCCCTCACAATCCCACCACACTTGCTGGGTGGGAGGGACAGCACCCCTCCCCCCACGCACATATTAATCTATCTATATATATATATATATATATATATATATATATATATATAAATATGTGTATGTGTACATATATATGTATATATGTATGTATATATGTATGTATATATATGTGTGTATCTATATGTATATATATACACAGTTTCCTCTGCCTCTTTTACTGA
>NC_061829.1:33718416-33728416 GCF_019202785.1 Penaeus chinensis | reverse complement strand
CAAATCCCAGGGGATGTATCATTTTATTGACTATAATATAATTAGAATGTCCTCTATTCAGTTCAGAATTCCATTAACCTTTTGGCTGGTCAGTTACCCATCAAAGGATGCAAGGGAAAACATTAATGAATTATAAAATGTGGAACTGAACGCGAGACATTTGTTACATGCGGGCTCGGGAAAGCGGACGAAGATCACAAGTTTACAAGTATAAGCCTATACTGTAATTTTCATTTTCCGCTTTGTGTAAGGTTTATTACATGGCTGTTTGGGTTTTAGCTAATTTCAGAAGTAACAGCTTAATTATAGGTAATGTGTAAATATTAATCAGCAGGACTGCAACCGAGTGGATTATAATCAAATTATTAGTTTAGTTTATATTTGGTAATATTACTGTTATTTTTCTTTTCTCTCTTTTTTTTAATTGCCTGTGACTCAAGTTGGGAAGCAATGTATAGCCACTTACTTAGGGATTTTTAACGTTTCATTGTTTCTGTATTAACTTTTTAGTTCTTATGTTAGCTACAAGACTGATATGATACAAAAATATACCAACAAAACATGTTTTAATCTACCCAAGTATTATTATTATGAGTATTCTTCGAACCCGATACTGATATTCTTACAAGTCTTATGAATTATGCATATACAAACAACTATGACTTTAAATTAACAAAATTCTTTTTTAAATGCGGGAGGTATATACGACTCACGTGACGTGGGTATTTGACACGAAGGTATGCATCAGTGAAATAAGCATTATTAAGAATTTTATCGAGAACCCTTTTGTTGTTATAGATAGGCTCAACATCAAAGTCTCTTAGGTTTAATACGTTCTTTCCTTAATCCACCACATGGCAACGGGGGAAAAACAAAGGAGGCTATACACAGTTTTGTTGAAATATACATTAGAAACATTTTCTTTGTGTTAGTTACATTTCGGTCCAGTTGGCTTAATACAAACGGCGCCTAACATTACCTTTCTCAACTATGAAGGCTTGAATATTTCGCTTTAGTACTATCAACGACATACGTCTTTTCAGAATATCCATAAGTAATGGTTTGATTTTACCACGTACTTAAGCCACACTTATTGACTTTACACCTAACAAGTGTTTCAATGCCACGCCACCACCAACAAAAATAATTTATCACCAATGCTTATCATACGGCATTTCGCACTTTTAACCATAATATTCCATAGAGTCATCAACCTACGTTTGAACCCGCTGTTAATTTCACGTTTTGATATCACTATCAGCATCGTCATATGTCAATAACTCGAAAAGGTCAACAAACTTTTTATATTCTGGAAAGCTTCAGGATATCATGTAGCATAGTGCTTTTACCCTCTGTCCAACTATTTTAGAATCATCCATCGAACTCTGGGTCATAAGAAAAATAGTACCTGAAAGTATTGGGAGATTCTTTAATAATGGCACTCATCATCCAGTTCCCTTGGCTGAAAATTTCTGTCCAGTCATTCATGATTGACGTCTTTTGATCTGAGTGTCAGCACCTAGCTTTGCAGTTCTTTCGCTATATGAATTATCTAGTTACAGCATTATAAGCCAGCTCTCGAACACGATTTTGATTCTGAATTTTTTTTTTAATGACGTGTTGTATACTACGTCCCATATTCAGAAGATATAATCCATAAAAAGTTGGTGTTATCCATATCATTATCATAATTAACATTATAATTATCATTATCATCATTATCGTTTTCATTATCTTTGTCTTTATATTTATATTCATATTTACTTGTATCATTATCGTTATTGTTATCGTTATCGTTTTTATTATTTATTTTCTTACTTCTCTTGCTTGAAATAGTACCTAATCTACTTAATAGTGGGTAAGTTGTTGTGCTGCTCTCTCATGTTCTTTATAGTCATACTTAAGTCTAAACACTGAAGCCTGTGTGGGTGTCTGTTTACTGTAACGTACTGCTCTCTCCCCTTTACTTATGAAGTATTATTCTCTAAAATCGTTCACATCTTTGAAACCTATTGTGACGAGCTCAGGTGATATGGCATCAAACTACATCATCTTACAAAAGCTTTTGCAGAGTTAATTTAGTTTCTGTAACTCCATGAGGGAGTTACATAAATGCTTTCTCTCTTTCTCTTTCTCTTTCTCTTTCTCTCTCTCTCTCTCTCTCTCTCTCTCTCTCTCTCTCACTCTCTCTCTCTCTCTCTCTCTCTCTCTCTCTCTCTCTCTCGCTCTCTCTCTCTCTCTCTCTCTCTCTCTTTAAAGGAATTCCAGGCGGCTTGGGCGCATGAGCTCGGTTCGACCACCGTGTCGCTCACTTGATTTTATTTGTTTTTATTCTTCTCGTTTTTCTTATTTGTTTTAAAGGCTATAGTAGTTTTTGTTTATGGGTGGTGTATGTTGGGGAATCATGGCCAGACCCAAGAAGGTTTTTCAATGACCATTTTTTTACGGGTATTGTTTTTAGGAAAAATCTGTTTTCAGGATTTCAAACTTAACAGTGTATGTAATAGATACACTGGTGAAAACTGAGAGACTCTTCATTTATGACATTTCCTACTCAAAGAATAAAGGAGATACAGGTCCCATCTTTTCCAAATCTTTCACCATTGTTTGCATTGAGATTATAAACTGTCTGACCGCATAACTCATTACTACGATCTGTCAAGTACTTCATGTACTACTACTTAAAAAGGCGATTAATTTTTAATTATCACTGCTTACTTTTGCTAATTTACGTATTTCATGCATGTATATTATCAGTGTAACAAGCGAAGATGCACTCTGCTGTAAAGGAAAATTCATACAGGAAGGGCCGCGGGTGGAGGGGGGGGGGGGGGAGGGGGTCAAAGGGGTGCTGCACAAAGGTCTCCGGAATTCTGTGAGCCAACATTGAAATAGGTTTAAGAAGAACAACATTTGGAAGTGCTTTTGTGCTTCATAATTTACCAACTCCAGAACCTTGTCAAAATATTTCTGATACCAAGTTGTCATTAACAGTAACCATGCTGAATTGTAAAACACTCTACCGTGTTGATACTATGGTAGAAAAACCCACAATGTAAAACTAGTTTTACATTGTGGGTTTTTCTACCAGTTACCATGCTACTGGTTTTCTACCTCGTGGTTTCTTTGGGTTTCTGTTGAACAACAAAATTGGCTTCCATATAAGGTCGACATTGATTGATAAAAAAAAACAAAAAAACAATAATAATAATAATTGCCGAGAAATATTGGTATTCTTACAGATTTTATTTTCAAAGGGACATTCAATCGATTATGTCACTTTCCGTGACATAATAAAAGCTATTGTTGCAAGGATACAATGAGTGCAATGTCGGTTTACAAATACTTTCAATAATAACTTGTTTTCTATAAAGAATATAATATCACCAGTAAACCTCACTGTACACAGAAACAATTCTGAAATCCAGCAAGATTTTAGAATTGTCTCGCCTAACTGAAAGTCGGATTCTTTTTATTTTTTTATTTTTTTATTTTTTTATTTATTATTATTTTTTTTTTTTTACCGCTGTATCACAGAGTTGTGGTTGTCATTCATATTTTTCTATATATTTTTTAAATGTATTTTTGTCTGATATTTTACCTATGCTTTCTATGTAATGAAACTACAGGAAATAACCTTTGGACATTCGTAAAAAAAAAAAAAAAAAAAAAAAAAAAAAAAGATGCAAAGAAATGCTTTAGAAGTGAACTACAAATTGTGAAATTATAGATTTCGGTTCTTCGTAAAATGTAAAGATAAAGAAACAATGGGTTTAAATTTAAATATTCTATATGACTCACAGGCATTTCCCTCGCTCACTCTCCCTCCCCACCTCTTCCTTTGTCTTTCTCCTTTTCTCCCTTCCTTCCCTCTCTCTTTCTTTCTCTTTATCTCTCTTCCTTCTCTTCCTCGCTATCTCCCCCCCCCCCCTCTCTCTCTCTTCTCTCTCTCTCTCTCTCTCTCTCTCTCTCTCTCTCTCTCTCTCTCTCTCTCTCTCTCTCTCTCTCTCTCTCTCTCTCTCTCTCTCTCTCTCTCTCTCTCTCTCTCTCTCTCTCTCCCTCTCTCTCTCTCTCTCTCTCTCTCTCTCTCTCTCTCTCTCTCTCTCTCTCTCTTTCTCTCTCACACACAAACACGCTTTCCAGTTTATCAGTGTCTGTCGTAGACTGAATTTTAATTCAGTGGCTATTATTCTTACATCACAGCTCTCTCCGCAGGGCCAGACTCACTGCATACGGAATAAATGACCTAACTACTAGGTATTCAATGTTTCTCTAAAGGTCATTTCTCGCTCGTGTTTCAGTGTGGGCTTGAACATTACTCGAAGTTATCAGCTGGAACAATTATGTATAAATCTACTGTGAATGTTGATTCCTCCAGGGATTTATCGTGACTATAAAATCATAATAAGTCTAAAATCCGCATTTTTTTTTTATCTAACTAACATTAATTCGATATGTAAATAGACTTCCAATTTCATAGTTTCAGAAAGGTCTTAGAAACAAAGAAACGCCAGGTAACGAGAAAACCGCAAGCCATATATCCTCAGACTGATAAATCAACACGTGACAGCTCCTGTGGTGAGTAATGGATATAGCAACATCAAAAGTCTGCCTTACTATATATTCTATACCACTCCTAAAGCCCCTACTGTCCCCTCTGATATATGAAGCCTCGGGAATATAAAACTAATGCTTTATGTAAGATCATTTTTTATATGAAAAGAGAGTTATAATACGAATACAACTATTAAGAAAAGGTGATATATGTATATTTTTAATTAATAAAACAGTAATAATCGCTACCATAACAACATTGTGTGACTGTGAGTTTGAGTATCACTGTGAGTGAGTGAGTGAGTGTGTGTGTGTGTGTTTTCGTGTGCGTGTGCTTGTATGTGTGTTTGTATGTGTGTGTGTGTGTGTGTGTGTGTGTGTGTGTGTGTGTGTGTGTGTGTGTGGTGTGTTTATGTGTGTAAATGTGTGTGTGTGTGTGGGGGGGGGGGGTTGTGTGTGTAAATATGTTTGTGTGTGTGTGTGTGTGTGTGTGCGCGCGCTCGTGCATGCGTGTGTGTGTGTGTGTGTGTGTGTGTGTGTGTGTGTGTGTGTGTGTGTGTGTGTGTGTGTGTGTGTGTGTGTGTGTGTGCGCGCTCGTGCATGCGTGCGTGTGCGTGTCTTGCTATTATGTTCAGGTTTCGTGTCTGTATGGAGCTAAGATAGGCAGCATATGCAACAGTTTTACTTCTGTGAGAAAGATACGTATTTGGTACTCCACACTTCAATTAGTCTCACAAGCAAGATTTACTTATAAATCAGTCTACTACATTCAGCATATTCCTCTCATCATTCCTTTCACATTGAATATGTGTCTGGTCGTCTACTAATATCTACTAGACTCTCCTAAAATCAAATTACAAAGTTTACACCGTCTTGAATTTAAAACTCTGATGTTCCCAGTAAAGTCTTCCTTATGTATTAAACCAATACCTGTCTCTGTTTCATCTTGCATAGAAACGTAAGTATAAAGTATGAAGATAAACTGCTGATCCAAGGCAAATAGCGATGGATATGTAAATTCAACGATATGAAAGAAAGTGTAGCATGCTAATGTATGTTTCGGAATGAACACATATTAGTGTAAGCCACACTCTCAATGCCTATCGTGATGCGAAACCTTTTCTGTCCATCCAATTTTCGCAGTAATTGAATAAGTTATAGACTGACGTACTGCTGCACTGACCCGTCCAATAATTACGCTTTCAGTTTCAGGTTAATTATAACACGAAATTGATTCAATACAAGAACATTTAGAGGAATCCAAAACTTACCTTTCCAGTCCCCATTTAGACCTCCCAGTTAGGTTTCCCTGTCCCAACTATCCTGATGAAACTACTTTTTTCTAGATTACGAAATCAAGGACAGATAAATATAGCAAACTAAATTCCACCAATCATAAGCAATATTTAGGCGTACACTTTGCAGCAGCAGGAAGACTGTCATGGCTATCTGTATTCATTAATTATATTTATTTTCAAGTTGTCGATTTCTATGGTACCAGTAGAATATTTACACCGATCAAGGATCTTGGAGACCTGTTCATTCCAATTAATATACTACAACATTCTTCGTACAATGTAAACCATCAACAACCCAAAGTTTAAGCATTGAGGGTCGTTCAAAATGATTGTGTTGCATGACAGCATTGCTGGTGTTCTCTGCCACGAGCGAGCAACAGGCTAAGGCAGTTATTATCAGCTGTGTGGTCAGAGTTTGTTAACATTATAAGGAAATAGACCTTTGTTTTCTTCTTTGCTTTTATTGTCACTTATAGAGGTGTAATTTTCAAAAGACTTCTTCAGATTTCCAATTCAACACGGATGCAATCTTTAATTAGAATTGTTTCGTTGAGTCACTTACCCCTTGTATTGCAGTGCCTCTTGGAAACAAATTTTGTGATAAGTAATATATCTTCAGATATTATACTAAAACAATTGAAGATTTGTACTTGTTTGATTTTATATTACTGTGAACTGCATCTGTAAGTATATAATTTGCATATTTGATTCCTGTATATTATGGGTGTGTCAGCCTCAGAGTTTTTGTTCTAGCCTTTGTATTCCCACTTAATATATATATTTTTTTGATTTCTACATTATTTGCTTGTAGTTTGTTTTGATTGTATAAAAATTGTAATTTCCCCATTTTCACACACATACACACACAAATACACACACATACATACAAGCACACACACAAACACAAACACAAACACACACACACACACACACACACACACACACACACACACACACACACACACACACACACACACACACACACACACACACATATTATATAGATATATATTATACATATTATATGTATGTATATATTATATATATATATATATATATATATATATATACATATATATATATATATATATTTATGTATATTATATATATATATTACATATATATATATATATATTATATATATATTATATATTATATAAATACACACATTGTATATATATATATATATATATATATATATATATATATATATATATTATATATACACATTATATATTTATATATATATATATATATATATATATATTTATGTATATATATTTATATATATATATCCATATATATATTATATATTATATATACACATTTTATATATATATATATATATATATATATATATACATACATAATACATACATGCATATATTGTATGTGTCTGTGTGTGTAAAAGAGTCACCGAGAAATATATACCGCCCAGGGAGATAGTGTATTACAATTTAAGGAATTATCGTTAGTTTGAGGTGGCAACACTAGCCTCAGGTATAAAAATATCTTAAAATAAATTAACTCGATATACCGAACTAAATGTATACTTCATCACTGCTAATTTATTAAATTCAAAATTTAATAAAAAAATAATAATATCAGAGACAGAAGTGATATTGTATTGATGTATAGCAATATCAAAACATACACACTATGCCCTGCTTCATTTACTTCTTGTCGAGAGACGTTTATCCACCAACTTCTATCCACATTAAATGACCTCCATTGCAGACAGAGAGCAGTTAATAACATATCAGTTTACTATAAATGCTGGAGATTAAATGATTAGCGGAATAATTTAAATTAAAGTATTTCGCTAATGGATAGATAATAGAGATAGATATCAATGAAAAACAGGTGTACAACAGTTAGCCATAATGGATAAAGGGTTAGTTTTCATTCAGAAACACTCCCTACATGTTCAATATTTACATTAGATTACGTTACATTTAAAGGGATGTATTATCAATGCACTGAAAATCGGTGTATTATTAGGCTATATAAAGAAGTATACAACAGTCTTCTGTAATACTTCAGATACTCTGCACATCAATGTCTACATATTCTAGTCTTCTAGAATGACCATTTAGCCATTTGTTGTACCTTAAGTGAGACCCTGAAATATTAGTAACATTCCAGTGGGAAGTAAATACTTACTGATTCCCTAATAATGTGGAAATGATCAGTATGAAAGGAGTGCTTTTATTTTGTGTCATTGAAAGCCACACTGTACAAGTGCGAACTTTTTAACAGGGTTGGATACTATAATTCTTTGTCCTGTTCAAAATTCCTCTTGAGTTTCTTCAGAATTGTTTTAATGAATAAGACGTCAATAAGACGTCACTAATATGGTTACCCCATAGAAACTTATGCTCCATAAAGCTTATAACATAGCTGTTACTCAATTTCTTTCTAGATTTGAAGTTTTATTCTAATTTATAATTTGTGAAAAGTATCATATTGTATATCTTATCGTGGCATGAAAACTATAACAACCCCCACATTAAGAATAAGTCTGATAAGCGAAGCTAAGCCCGGCCTGTGTCGACTAATGCCGACTGGCTAAAGTGTGTCAGCTGGTGCTGACTCGGCAGTAACCTCCAGGCGACAATTACAACTTCTCGCACCTGGGCGGGGCGGGAACCGTCGACCCCTCGGAAGAGAGGCCGACACGTTGCCACTGTACTAACCCGGAGGCTGCCCCACAATGATGTAGTACTTTTACATGAATTTTAAAGCAGATTGGACTTGGATCAGAATATCATATCCATGTTATGACTGAATCATCAGAAAGTTTATTTATCATATTTTTGTTATTTTATGTAATTTGAGTCTCTTTCAGTGTACCGAATTTAAGCTTTTTCTTTACTTTACATTATCAAAGGAGAAACGCAATTTCTTGCCCTTTACACTAAGAGTTAACGAGGGGAGGCAGAGAGGCACCAAAAACAAGGCACTTTTGTCTTAAAGAAAGACGGTTGGTTTGAAGGTCATTTCTTTTGAATAAATCCCAGAACCGGCCTTCTGGAAAAGAAAGAAAAAAATAAAAAATAAATGATGAATGCGACGATTATATTGTCAACGGAATATTTGGCAAAATTAAATTATTTAGAAAAGTGCTTCTTGTTTTACCATATTTACCTCTAGTATTTCGCAACACGTTCATTCGTTGGTTATTTTTTTTTATTTTAGTTGACTGCATTTTCTTGTTTCTCTTGTTTGTGTTTAACAGTCTGACTTGCTTTGACCATCTTTCTTAAACACTCATATGTAAAAGTTACTAGACTAGCTCTGTGACTGTTTAATATCATCATTTTACTCGTATTTTATTCTCTTTACTAAATATATTAAATCAACTTCTTTCCCAATTCATATATAACTTTGCATCCCAGATGTGAAAAGAGATAAGATCCACAATGGTTATAAGTTAACTGATATTATTAAACTTAAATAGAGACTGAATGACTCAGAATAGAAACAATAATATTTAAAAGGAATAGTAAAAAAATACGATGTAGAAACTTTTACTAACTCCCTATTCCATATTCCATTTGGGCATCACCCTCCCCCCCTCCCCCTCCATACACACACGCCTCTCATGCACTTTTCTTTCAATCTCTCCAACTTATACACTCTTATACTCCTTACTGTCCTTTCGCATACTACATAAACGTCAATTGAACGGGTGGTGGCAGTGACGGTTTCGTTTCGTCCGCAAAGTATATTTGTATCAATGATAGTGCAATACCTACCGGAGTAGAAGAGAAGGTGCCCGTTATGGTCTGTCTATAAACCAAATCGCAATGTAGATTTGTTTAAATTAATTACTTTAAAGAGGGTTGTAAAGCTATTTTTATCAGTCATAATCACTATAGTACAGACTTTGTATCTCAATGTCATAAGTAACTTTTCATGAAAATTGATTAAATAAGTATACTATTTCTTATCAACACATATCAAGGTTAAGCAAAATCCACGTTTGTATATGGACTTTATAAACAAAAAAAAAAGTTTATGAAATACTGCACATCAGAGCTTCACAGAATTAAAATATGCAACGACTTTCTTGTTTTTGTTAGGATAATAGCAGACACACTCATACCAGTTTTTGTGAGGGAGAATTTCTTTCTTTCCTGGCTAAT
>NC_061829.1:33700916-33703416 GCF_019202785.1 Penaeus chinensis | reverse complement strand
ATTGATTTTTTACTCAATAAGTGTTATACATTACTTACTATGTAGCATACCACAAGAGAAATCAAGATGCTTAATTCGTTTAGAATAAATACCTAATTAGAAAAGTGATTAGAGCATCGAATAAAGTAGTATAATAATAAATTAAGAAATATCATGCTGAGACGTAACGATGATTGCACATTCTGAACAATCTTGTTTCTGATGGGATTTGGAGGTTGGCTATATCGGGCCATTGTGTAACTGGTATGGGTAATAAGTATATGTATGTGCGCACGTACATGGATGCGCATGTACATGTATATGTATATATGTATATGTGTGTGTGTGTGTGGGGGGGGGGGCTGCTTGACTATTTTACTTTGAACGATTTCTCAATGTTTAACTGAGAATTAGTCAATAGCCTCACTGTTTTACAAGACACTGTTATAGGGAAATTCTGTGATGACTTTGGTATTGGTGTACACACGATATACTTTGGCAATACTGTGAAAATCGCCAGCACATCCGGGAAAAAGATACATGACATGATACGGGACAAGAAGCAGCTCGAAAGCAACCCTAACAGTGCTGTATATCGCATCTCCTGCAGCAGATGCGATACAGCATACTTTGGTGAAACAGGCTGAGGTTTCAGCACCAGGATCAGCGAACATCGAACTGACATCCGTCACCATAGGACTTCCAACGCCATGGTGGTACATTTAGATGAAGCTGGACAACTACCCAATTGAAAGGAAGCAAAAATAGTCCATGGAGGACTGAATAAACAGAAAAGGAAAGTTATGGAAGCTGCTTACATCGTGAGAGAGAATAACATCAACGCAGCGTCGGCTAGATTCAAACTATCCAAGGTCGCGGCAGCAATTATACGGACAACAAGTGGGAGGTGACGGGCGTCGGGTGGTTCGTCAGCTCATGTCTGATATATACATACTCTGTATTTCCCTTGATGTGTGTATTTCTGACGAAGATAGAATCGAAACCGGTCAAATACATCTCTTTTATTGTGAAGATATTAATTCTCATTCATACCTTTTCTACATTTGTCAACATGAATGCGGTTCACACACACACACACACACACACACGCACACACACACACACACACACACACAAATATATATATACAATATATATATATATATATATATGTATATATATATATACAATATATATATATAAACACACGCATATGTTTATATATGTATATACATATAAATTGATATATATATATATATATTTATATATATACACATATGCATACATGTTTATATATCTATCTGTATCTCTATCTATCTATCTACACACACACAAACACACACACACACACACACACACACACACACACACACACACACACACACACACACACAGTGTAAAAGAGAAACATTGGCACTATCCAGATATGTAATACACTTATACTGTATAACTTTCTTACCCTTCGACGAAAACGGGGCCGAGCAAGAACAATCAAGAGCTCCTGGAAATGCAAATGTTGAACTGAATGTTTTCCGGTCACGCTGAAGATAGTCCAAAAGTTGCTAAGAACCTCGTCAAAAGTAAAGGACGATCTTATGCTGGAAATAACCTTTACGGTCCCTGATCAAATTCCCTTGCGAGCCAATGACGCAGCTCCCGGCGAGCAATTGAATTACCAGTTAGTAAGCTACCTCCGAGCTCCGGGAAAATGCGATTGCAACTCTAAAATCTTGCTCTGAGGTGTACGAGTTGTTGAGAAAAACATCCGCATAACACGCTCTTTTTTTCTCTCCTTTTTGTGTGTTTTTTTCCATCTCATTGGCTATGTATCATTTGTTTCGTAAAAGTATCATCCACAGTTCGGTTCTTCTCAGTTGTTACTAATGGTCATGCCACAAATGGGTATTGTATGAACATATATATGAATTGTTTCTGTGTTTCCCTTGTTTCATTTGTAAACTGACTGACAAATCTTCCATGACGTTTTTGTTACAGATTGGAAACATTTGATAAACCGTTGAAAAACAAACAAGACCGATGTGGAGCTACGTCCCTTCAATTCATCATCACTCGTGATATATGACTTGGGTGTGCCATAAAACTGCTCCAGCATTTGGTTCCGTTCACAAAATATAGTTACCTCATAACAGGGGAAAGCCATACATTTCTTTAAGGGAGAATTAACTCTCTATCTTCTTTTCTCTCTCTCTCTCTCTCTCTCTCTCTCTCTCTCTCTCTCTCTCTCTCTCTCTCTCTCTCTCTCTCTCTCTCTCTCTCTCTCTCTCTCTCTCTCTCTCTCTCTCTCTCTCTCTCTCTCTCTCTCTCTCTCTCTCTCTCTCTCTCATTCGTTCGTTCTATCACTCATATATTTTTTTTATACATTCATTCATTCAGCCGCTTTCTCTCGCTCTCTCCATTACCTCTGTATTTTTCCTGTTTCCTGTTCTTATCCATATAAATTTACAGATGGTGAATTGATGGTCAATCCGAGGTAATCTCTGAAACAGCAGTTTGAACAGAA
>NC_061829.1:33670916-33675916 GCF_019202785.1 Penaeus chinensis | reverse complement strand
TATTGTAATGAATGTCTTCAAAATAATTCCGATTTGTTGATATATTGCTGTTTTATTGCTATATTTACTATTATTGTCATTGATATCATTATCATTATTATCATTTTCAATATTGTAATTATTATTACTAGAGTTATTATCACTATTATTGTTATTGTTATTATTATCATTGTTGTTATTGTTATCATTATTATTATTATTATTATTATTATTATTATTATAATAATCATTATTATAATTATCATTATCAGCTTCATTATTATCATTGTTGTTATTGTTATTATTTTTTCATTATTATTATTATTATTGAAAGGAGAAAACACTAACGTGTTGACATTATGGTAGAAAAACCCACAAGGTAAAACTAGATTTATTAATAGTGAGACAACAGTTTCGGAATCCACCTGGATTCCATCTTCAGGTCTGAAGAGGATAAGGATAAGTCCGCTATGCGAAGCTGAGCTTCGCCCGGGCTATGCCAGTGACGGGAGCCCGGCCTGTGTCGACTAATGTCGACTCGCTAACGTGTGTCAGCTGGTGCTGACTCGGCTTAGTTCTTACCCGCCGTGGTGCCCAGCCACAGCAGTAACCTCCAGGCGACAATTGTAACTTCTCGCGACTGGGCGGGGCGCGAACCACCGACCCCTCGGATGAGAGGCCGACACGTTACCACTGTATTAGCCCGGAGGCCATCTGAAGAGGAAAGGGAGAGGAGGGGGTATAAAGCAGAGAGAGGAAAGGCAATGCGGTGACAAGGGGCAGGTGAGGTCAGACGGACGGAAACGAAGGGAGGTCAGATCAGGTCGGAGAGTCGGGCGGACTGTGTGAAAGGTGGCCGGCATACGGGAGAAGACGGAGGATGTGGGAGGCGAGGAGGCTGTCGGCAGGAGAAAAGCCGCTGATCAGGTTGAAATTAGGTAGCAGCTTTATTAAGGAGGATTCCACCAGTCTGCGGGCGTGGACGTCAGCGGAAGGAAAGATAATTCGCGCCGCTGACCAGTCCATCTGATGGCCTGTATCCCACTGATGGCAGAAGAGAGCATTGCTGTTGTGTCCCCTGGAAACAGCGTACTTATGTTGAGACAGGCGCTTAGTGAGACTGGCGCCCGTTTCGCCAAAGTATTGTTTGTCACAGGAGGTGCAAGGAATAGCATAGGTGCCCACCATCGAGGAAGAGGGTGGGCTGTTGTGGACCAGGTTACGATGGAGAGTGTTCACCTGTCGAAATAGCAGCCTGCAGTTGAGAGTGTGAAGAGAGCGGCGGAAAGAGTAGATCTCCTCAGTGTAGGGCAGGCTGAGGACGGGCAGGTGAGGAGTCTCTTTAGGAGAGGAGTCGTGGTAGAAGGTACGCCGTGCCCTGTATAACGCGGCGTCGATCTCAGGAAGTCGATCTCTCCATCCAGGTACTGGGGGTCACAGATGTGGAGGGCGCGGAGGAACAGCGAAGTGGCAACACCTCTCTTTACATGGAGAGGGTGGTATAAGAAGAAGTGCATGTACAAACCACTATGCATGGGCTTCCTGTATATGGACCCCACGGTTAAAAGAAATCTCCTGTCGTTCCTGTTTGCCTCCTTCCCTGACCTGGTTCCTGCCTTTCATGCTTACGAGGATTCTGTCATCGCCACGGCCCGACGGAAGAATTAACTTAATTTCCTCCGCGACTGCCTCGAGGAGCAGGTGCTTCCTTCCTCTATCTATAATATTCTGAAACATTCACAGGAAGGATCTCCCTTTCCGGCCTATGCTCGTTCCCTCCAACTTGAACGTATCTGTGCTGGGATGTCGAACCGTTCACGAGTACGTTCGGACGTCCTGAAGGAGCGGCTCCCCAGTCAAGTTTTCCAGCTCATTGACGTTATTGCCCACGATTCTTCCCGGTCCCTCTCCACCAACCATGGCCGCTCTCTCTCCCGGAAACTCTCCAGTCTCACCGCCCGCAGTCCCTGGTCCCGCTTCTCCCTCACCGACACTGTCACCAACCTATCTTCCCTGTCTTTGACCGCCCACTAGCAACAACTCCTTGGCTTCGGTCTTTCCTTTGCCCTCCGCCCTCACCCCCTTACCTCCAACAACATTATTTCATCCTTTGACTGTTTCATTTCTTCTCATAGGAACTCCTTGCCTGATGTCTCTCTCCTTCGTGGTGATTTCATCCCGGCCCTTGAATCTCTCCTCCATCCTAACTCTTCCATTCCCAGGCGTTACTGCGAGGCCCTTCAAAGCCTGCACAGGGAGGTCACCATTTTGCCTTCTGACAAGGGCAACTCGGTAGTGGTCCTCGACCGTGCCTCCTACCTGCATAAAGCCCGTGACCTGTTGGACGACGCTTCCACCTATGCCCCCCTGACCAGCGACCCCCGGGAACGTATTGCTGCTACTTTCCACCATCGCCTGAAGGCGATAGCAGCTCGTTTCTCGGAGGCGAACCTCTACCAGAGGTTCAAGGTCATTAACCCTCGTCGCCCTCACTTCTATGGGCTTCCTTAAACCCATAAGCCGGCCGTGCCTCTGCGCCCCATCATCTCTTCCCGGGGATCTGTGACGCACCCTCTGGCAGCTTGGCTGGCGAAGTCCCTCACTTCTCGGCACCTTCTCTCCTGCTCACCTCCGCCACTCTCAGGACTTTATCTCCCATGTCCGTGGAGTCCCGCCGGCGACCATGATGATCTTGGATGTCGACTCCCTGTTCACCAAGGTCCCGCTGGATGACGTCCTCGCTTTCCTTGAGAGGAGGCTCCCCCCAGAAGTTCCTCGTCTCCCTCTGCCCACTGACGTCTTCCTCCAGCTGATTCGTCTGTGTGTGGAGTCGAATTCCTTATCCTTTGAGAGTCGCTTCTGTAGACTACAATGATTAGAATATGTATTATGCATACCTTGGTATGCAAGTTCTAAACCTCTTGATTTCTGTGATTTGCTTAAGTATGTCATGAAATTATTTCCGTTTTCTTTGAAGCTAAAGGTTGTCATGCGAGAACCTAAAATCCTTGTTTTATATTTTGTATTTTGTGGAGTTTTCTCACTGTATGATGTTTTCTAAAGGTTGAAATGTGTATTCTGGTATGGAATTATACGAGCCTGCATTTAGATAAATTGTGTGTGTATAGAAACGAAGGAAATGACAGCGTGGTTTAGAGTTTCGTGTGATTCTGTCTCTTTGTGATGGCCGAGACATGAATGCTTTAGACATCGTAGCTGCTCCTGAAATTCTGGTGGTTTTCAAGGGTACTTTAGGAAATACAACCACCAGTCTGTGCTCTACACGATGATAGAGACTCTAGGCGTTCCTAGATAGTTGGAGTGATCAATGTTAACCGGTATGTTTCGAATAGTTATACTTTAGTGTTGTGCTGCTGAACATGTGACCTGTTTGAGACAACTATTTTAATGGTGATATCAATGAAGGTTTGATGTAGTTTTTAAATATCATCATTCTTGTGCTGTAGGCTGTGTAGTGCTTCTCGGCAGGCGATGGAAAGTTGGTAAATGGCCTTTAGAGGATCATATGGGTGAGAGTCAAGTGTTAATTTATGTTTTTTCTTTGATTTTACATAATCTGGCTAAGTTTATGTAATGTACCAAGATGATTGTATTGATTTATTATTGATTAATATTTGTGTAACTGCTGCAGCGCCATTATGTAGATACTTTATGTTAATTTACATTTATTTTGCTTGCAGCAAAATTGTTGTTCTTCACGGTTCTTCGCTGTTCTTCTTGTTATCTGTGAGCAATAAAGACATAAGAGTGAAGACTTGAGTTTAGCCACCCCAGGCATTACCAACTTTATAAAGAATCTATAAAGGGTTCTTACAGCTTCTACTCCCAGACCTTCGGCGTGGCCATTGGCTCTCCACTCTCTCCGGTCTTGGCTAACCTGTTTATGGTCTGAACTTCTCCCTTCCATCTCCCTTCGTCCGACGGTATGGCTGATGTATGTTGACGACGTCTTCGCTCTCTGGCCTCATAACCCTGCCCTGTTCTCGGACTTCCTGACCCAGCTGAACTCTCTCTCCCCTTCCATCCGTTTCAAGGTGGAATGGGAGGTTGACAACAGGCTCCCCTTCTTGGACACCTTGGTACATCGCTCTGCTGACCATTTCTCTTTCTCCATATACAGGAAGCCAATGCATAGTGGTATGTACATACACTTTTTATACCATCCTCTCCATGTAAAGAGAAGTGTTGCCACTTCGCTATTCCTCCGCGCCCTCTGTATCTGTGACCCCCAGTACCTGGATGGAGAAATTGACTTCCTGCGTCGTTCGTTCTCCAAACTGGGCCTCCCTTGTCATGTTCTCGTACCTTCTACCACGATTCCTCTCCTAAAGAGACTCCTCACCTGCCCGTCCTCAGCCTGCCCTACACTGAGGAGATCTCTCTCCGCCGCTCTCTTCACACTCAACTGCAGGCTGCTATTTCGACAGGTAAACACTCTCCATCGTAACCTGGTCCACAACAGCCCACCCTCTTCCTCGATGGTGGGCACCTATGCTATTCCTTGTACCTCCTGTGACAAACAATACTTTGGCGAAACGGGCGCCAGTCTCACTAAGTGCCTGTCTCAATGTAAGTACGCTGTTTCCAGGGGACACAACAACAACGCTCTCTTCTGCCATCAGTGGGATACAGGCCATCAGATGGACTGGTCAGCCGCTAAAATTATCTTTCCTTCCGCTGACGTCCACGCCCGCAGACTGGTGGAATCCTTAATAAAGCTGCTACCTAATTTCAACCTGATCAGCGGCTTTTCTCCTGCCGACAGTCTCCTCGCTTCCCACATCCTCCGTCTTCTCCCGTATGCCGGCCACCTTTCACACAGTCCGCCCGACTCTCCGACCTGATCTGACCTCCCTTCGTTTCCGTCCGTCTGTCCTCACCTGCCCCTTGTCACCGCATTGCCATCCTCTTCAGACCTGAGGATGGGATCCAGGTGGATTCCGAAACTGTTGTCTCACTTTTAATAAATCTAGTTTTACATTGTGGGTTTTTCTACCATT
>NC_061829.1:33653416-33655916 GCF_019202785.1 Penaeus chinensis | reverse complement strand
ATGTAATAATAATAAATAATTTTATTCTATTTTTGGCGGCGAGGGATTTGAACGCAGGTCAGCAAGATTGCTTGACGAGATCGCAACTGCTGCACCACACAGCAAACAATGTATTGAAATTTGGATGATACTCTACATGTGTGCGCCTGCGGTATTAGGCCCAGTAAGTTATATCCATGTGTTGTGCGTGGGATTCGGTGAGTTCTAGAGCTGTTCTCAGAGCTTTAGCATCTTGAATCTCTTAAAGTAGTGTCGATAAATCTAGCCTGTTTTTTTATGGCCTGATATGTCACTTTATTCTTAAATGATACCTGTTATTCTGCAGGCTTTGGACAGTTTTCGTTAAAATGTCCAAGGGTAACCTTGATTACGTTTGGTTGTTTGAAGAAAAAAAAGTGATAATTGACGAAACGCCCTCCCTAGACCCCTGATTTTTTTTACCCCAAAAGGCATATTGAAATAAGTAAAATCTCATTATAATGCATGGTGATCATAAATCATCTTGGTCTTTATGTATAGTGACGGTGTATAATGCACGAGTACCAAATATCAATAAAGGATCAACAGCAGAAGTATAGTGAAAGCAAAAAAAGGATTTCACTTCCTCCCAGGCAAGCCACCTAATGGCCTATCAGTGCAATATGACAGATGGTGTCAAAACCTGATTAGATGATTCACGTAAACTAAAAAAAAAAGAAAAGAAAATAAAAAGTGTGTTTATTCATGTGAGCACTCGAGCTCACATGAATAAACACACTTGTTTGCGTGTATGTCTGTGCATGCGTGTGTGCGCGAAACCCCGCAAATGGTTTACAACTTCGGTTTACAACTTCGAATTAGGTCAGTGTGGTGATCAAACACGGTTACATCGATGTTTCAATACACAAAGGCTGCAAGCATCTGTCCTGTTCACCTGACATGGGCAGGAAACAATAATTGCTTGGGAGCTTTTCATCAACAATGCAGGTACTTTAGCTCCAAGAAAGTCATTGTACCTGACTAACCTGATCGCGTACTTAAAAGAAGAATTGAAGTCACAGCTCGTAATTAAAACATATTTTATTGACACATTATTAGGATAATTAAGAAACTTAAATAAAGTATTAAATCTTCTATTTTGACGAGCATGGATTAATTCCCTGCATCATACTGTAATCATAATTGTCAAAGAGACATAAATGTTATTCCTCATGAATGATGTTCAGACTAGCGCTGTAATCCTTTTTCAGAGTTACGAAAATCCTTTTAGAATCATTAAAACCAAACTACATATATCATTATTCTACACACACACACACACACACACACACACACACGCACACGCGCACGTAAACGCACATCACATCTATGCATATATATATATATATATATATATATATATATATATATGGCTCAACTGGGAACATTCATAAGTTCAGCTGGTACAGAGCTGTTGTCTGTGCCATTCCCCTAGTTTGCAGGGCCGTAGAAGCCAACGAGACCGAAGCCTCCTCCGGCCTCTGTTTCGACAAAGAGTAATTCTTATTGATGCAAACTGTCCAATGGTGCAATGTCATAATGTGATAGCGTCTTTTATCCATAACGGAATATGAACATCGTCCAACCAAAGCATATACCAAATAAAATATAAATTATTAGATGTATAGATAAATGATAAAACGTAGACTTTGAATCATCAAAGTAAAGTAAACTTATCACTGTTTATTAAGCTACGCTTTATCATTTATATTCATTCACGAAAGTAAGTGAATTGTAAATGTAAAATGTAAATGATTATGTAAGTGGATGAAATGTGCCCTAATACGACTTTTTTGTATAAGTTGTTTCTTTTCATTTACATATTTATTTATTCATAATGTGGTTATTGTATTTTCCCATTGTCATTTAAAGTTTTCAGTATAGCTAATATCAGTTATTAATACATAATTGCCTATTAATTTATTTAGTTTTCTTCAGATTTCATCAATTTATACTCACTAGGATATACTTATTGTCGGAAAAAACGAAACAAAAGGCAAAGCTCAAAACTAATATTATTAAAAAAAAAAAAAAAAAAGAGAGAGAGGAAAAAACGGTAACTCGTAAGAAAAAAAATCCGACCAATTTTTTTTTCGGTTTAACGTCTCGAAACTTCCTTTTTGATCAAGGGCTAGAACCAATAAATGTACGAAAGAAAAACACAAAAATGGGCAAATTCAAATAAAAAAGATAAAACAATACTTGTTATAATTGCAGACACATTGTAAGATCCATTAAAAGCGTGAAACAGAATATCACAAAAAAAAAAAAAAAAAAAAAAATGCCTGTGCGCAACTGAAGCGAGGTGGTTGACCCCAGCTTATTTATGCAAACAAGGTCTTGCGCCAGATGTTTGTGCATTTAGACTCATTTTCCTTAAAACTGTCGTCTGCCATCTTGGGCGCCATCTTGTAAATGTACTTGCGAGGGCGACCTCTTGACGTCATCCTTCGAGGCCTCGAGTGGGACATAGGGACGTCGT
>NC_061829.1:33628416-33650916 GCF_019202785.1 Penaeus chinensis | reverse complement strand
TATATCAAAAAGAATTACAGCTCTTTTATACCCGAGTTATTTTATAGACATGTTACTGATTCAGGATGTGATCGGTACAGTGGAATAGCCTGAGTTTTATGTTTTAAAAAGTTTTAACAATTTGGGGACTTGTTCAATCTGAATTACGGGGTATTCGACGCAATTTTACTTATTTTAGTCAGTAGATGTGTGATCTAACATTGATTAAAAAAATATATATTATTTAATATCAGCCCAGAAGAAAAGAGAGAGAGAGAGAGAGAGAGAGAGAGAGAGAGAGAGAGAGAGAGAGAGAGAGAGAGAGAGAGCGAGAGCGAGAGAGAGAGAGAGAGAGAGAGAGAGAGAGAGAGAGAGAGAGAGAGAGAGAGAGAGAAAGCGAATGCGTGTGTGTGTGTGTGTGTGTGTGTGTGTGTGTGCATGTGTGTGTGTGTGTGTGTGTGTGTGTGTGTGTGTGTGTGTGTGTGTGTGTGTGTGTGTGTGTGTGTATGTGTGCGTGCATATACACACACATAAAAACAGAGCAAATGGTTCATTGATCCCCTTGGGTAGCTAAAGTTTACAGAGCTCACACCTCGCCTCCTAGAGAAGCGAAAGGAACACGTTTTCCATTTTAATAAAGGTATAAAATGTAATATATATAGCAACTTTACATCCTCTTCATATTCATCCTAACATTTTTTATAACCTCTGTTACGGTCACTAAACTTGTTCTTCAAGCTTAAGCCTCTAAATAACATCGTAAATTCTTAATGAAATTAGGTTCGTCACCAACATCATCATCTCCTCCTACTTTTTCTTCCCTTCCACTGAAGTCCGACACTGTCATTCTCTCTACTCCCAAACCCTCTTTGTTCCCGACAATATTGCACTTTCTTATGATTTGTAAAACTACCTATTCTCTCCTATTCAAGCGTGGGTCTTACAACGTTTCTTCTCTTCCTCTCTCACGGTGAAAGTTTGCGAGTCGAAAGTTTTGTAATCTGAAGGGATTCTTTTCCGCAGCGTTGAGCAAATAGCGCATCCGGTTTTGATACCTATGAAGGCTGCGAGGAAGAAGACAATGAGGCTCGAGCTATGTGCGAAAATATTTTATCATCTGGAAGGTGTTATCTGGCGCTACTTGTCCAACCTTATTGTTTCTTATTGCTATGATAATAACTTCGATAATGATGATGATGTTGGTGGTGGAGGTGGTGCGTACAGACACTGATACATACATAACCACACACACACACACACACACACACACACACACACACACACACACACACACACACACACACATACACACACACACACACACACACACATACACACACACACCTTGGTCCTTCTCCAAATGAACTGGTCAGTAATAACAGTTTTAACATAAGAGGTTACGGATAAGTGTTACTGTAGACTGATTTAGAATAAGACTAACCCAGAAGGACAGATATTGGTGCATAAACGTACAGCGAACAATTACATTAACAGTGGGTAGAGAGATATATCTATTTAACAGTATAAAACAGTAAAGAATGATTTTTTTCTTTTTTTTTCTGATTTCGGTAAAGGGAACGCTTCTTCCTTGTCGAAGGCTAATTAGTAATTATGTTTGAGGTTATGTGACCTAACAAATGAGGAAATATCTAAGATTGAAATAACATTTTTGACGGATGTCTGTGTGGACACCATGCTCTAGACACATATTCTTTGGCCTTACATTATGAATGAATAAATCAAATTAATTTCTGCATTTGATTGTAAATTCTATAACAAAAAAGGCCACATTAATAATATTTTAAAAAGAAAATAAGAAAAAGTAAATGTCATCAGGCAATAATAAAAATTATAATTTCCTTTGAAGAAAATGAACTTCTAAATGCCAGTTCACCTAACCACTACATTTTACTCATTATGGTATTCCACCCGGCAACCAACATGCAGTGCCACATCACGCTCGGTACATTTAACCTTTACAAATCCACACTTACGCTGTATATCACCTATGATAATGTCGTGGTCTTTTTGTGTCAAATCGCACATAGGAAAGAGCCATTAAAGATACATATTTGCCAGGACTTGCCCGTGGCTTCATAAGAGGGTTGGCAATATTAATAAAATCTAGTCCTGTTACACAGTGCGGAAAAGCAACTGTCCTTTAATAACTGTCTGCATTTGGCTCTTAGATTAGTCGACACCTGCCATTCCCTTGCTTGAGCTGCTTGAGGGCCTTAGGAGCTGTGTTTTGGCCTGGACTGATACCTTTAGTGGTTTAACTCTCGATTGTTTTCGGTATGGCTCTTTATTTGGCTTATTATAATGATGCACACACACACACACACACACACACACATATATATGATCATCTATTATTGATATTTTCTCTTCAGGTGCTCCATGCATTAATTCTATTGCCTTTTCGATTCTCACTTTTCAGAAGCTATTATTGGAAACCGTTTTACGTGCCTAGTTAGGTAGAAAATGTCAAGATCCACATTGTTCGAACACATTAGAAACATCGCGGAGTAGTTTTCTGGAATTGTTTCCTTATGTTCAAGATTCTAGGTAATGTATTGTATTTTCGGATTTATACCCAAATTCAACTTCGATGTTCAACAAGATGCCGATACAACTTGGCCATACGGGAGCACACACGCACGCGCAAGCACACGCGCACACGCATACACACACAGACGTATATGATGTGTACGGCAGAAATAATGATTTGTATTTGTGTTATAGTTAGTTAAAAGCATCATATTAGTGAATGTTAAGGGAAATAAAACGTATTCAATATAGCGTCTGGCACGGCAGTTAGGTCCATTCTGTAAGAGTTCTAAATATTCCAGTGGCTTTTCATATCCGCTCGCAGTCATAGATTCCGTGATGAATTATTGCCCCGTCACTCCACGTAATGACTTTGTGTTGACACCTCTTTAGAATCTCTTTCAAAACGCTAGATCTGGATATGTCAATAAGCTTCTTTTCACCCTTGAGGACGCTGAAGGAAATGGGGCATCGGCAGTCATGCTATTTAGTATTCTACTCTGGTGATTAATGTTGTACTCATGGCGCGAACACAAGAAAGGTGGGCAATAAAATGTCATGACTAGTGAGAATGCAGACGAAATAGCATAAACCTTTTTTGTGCTGTTGAAGTTCAGCAATACAACAGCCGAATAGCATGTCTTACTGAGAGCTATAATATATCTATAACAAAGTTATGACAACGAAAAATATCTTAGAAATATGAGGAACCTGAGTAAATTACCTTCGCTCCAAGCGGCGCTTGTGGTTCTTAAAAAAATGAAAATATGCCTTTCCTATTTACAATTGAATATATCTAGAATACGATACAGACAAGAATGCTATCGGTAACCGGTGATTAGAAGGCTAGCCATTAATTGTGCCTGGAAGAGCAGAATAGGTTTGGTAAGACATTTTAATATTTCTTCGTTTATAGTGCATGTTTGTAGTCTAATATCATCCACATTTTCTGGAAATATAAGGGTAAATATAATTCTGCTGCTGGTAACATTTACAAATTAATTTTATATCAAACAGGTGCAGTACATGCAAATCCAACTCGCCGTCATATTCCTACAGCCTTCATTCACACACACACACACACACACACACACACACACACACACACACACACACACACACACACACAGAGGAGAGAGAGAGAGAGAGAGAGAGAGAGAGAGAGAGAGAGAGAGAGAGAGAGAGAGAGAGAGAGAGAGAGAGAGAGAGAGAGAGATGAGAGAGAGAGGAGAGAGACAGAGAGAGGAGAGAGACAAAGAGAGGAGAGAGACAGAGAGAGGAGAGAGACAGAGAGAGGAGAGAGACAGAGAGAGGAGAGAGACAGAGAGAGGAGAGAGAGAGAGAGAGGAGAGAGAGAGAGAGGGAGAGAGAGAGAGAGAGGGAGAGAGAGAGGGAGAGAGAGAGAGAGAGAGAGAGAGAGAGAGAGAGAGAGAGAGAGAAGAGGGAGAGAGAGAGAGAGAGAGAGAATGAAAGAAGATGATGATGATGATTATATTAGTAATAATAACAACAATAGCAACAACAATACTACTAATAATACTTCTTATGATAATAACGATAATAAATAAAATATATATATATAAAATAATAATAATTATTATATAAATATCAGTGATGATGATGATGATGATGGTAATAATCATGATGATAATAACAATAATAATAAAAATAGTAATAACAGATAATGATAATTACAATAACTATAATATTGATAGTAGTAATAATAAAGATGATGATAACAACAATGTGAATATTAATGATGATAATATAAATAATTATGATGATAACAACAATGTGAATATTAATGATGATAATATAAATAATTATGATAATGAATATTATTATTACTATTACTTATACTGAATCCAAGAGATATTTGGGATATTATCGTTATGGATATAATTAATTATACAGGTAAAATGAACGATTTACTTTCCGACGTTTCTGTTCAGTAACAAAGCGAGGGGAAGTTGGAAGCTACCAGGTTCAAGAAGGCGAAGGATTTACTCCTGCATTCAGTTAGAGGAAAACAACTATTTTCCTTGCTGGTTGAGGCCTCCCGCAGCCCTTCCATGCCAGCTCTCCCGAAGGTACACAGGCGAGGCGTACCGATGATACTGATCACTTTTGGTACTGCCATACAAACTCACACACACACGTTTATGTTTGTTTGTGTGTGTGTGTGTGTGTGTGTGTGTGTGTGTGTGTGTGTGTGTGTGTGTGTGTGTGTGTGTGTGTGTGTGTGTGTGTCACTATCAACTGAACGTCTTCTTGCTTGTTTATTTTTGTACAATATTTTTTTTCATATAATAACTCGTACATATCAAGTAAAACGGATAGTATGATAAAACTTTCCAAATACAAAAAATATATAAATGGTTTCTATGAGGAAATTACAGAAAATATTCTTGGCTTGCACCCTGGAAAACTTGATGAATCCCCAGTTGGAAGAACGGTTTGGGTCTGGCTATCTCTGGCTCCCCTCAGCTCTCAGATTCGCCCCAGAGTGCGATGATTCAGCCCAAATAGCCAGGCGCACGTCTGGGCCCAGGCGTACATAAGGCCGGTTGAACTTCCCCTTAAACATCTCAAGGCCATACATGTAAAACACACCAATTTTACTCCGTATGAAATTATAACAAATTATATAGTTATTTCACACACACACACACACACACACACACACACACTCACACACACACACACACACACACACACACACACACACACACACACACACACACACACACACACACACACACACAAAACAAACAAATAAACAACGTGAAGAGTAGTCGTATGTCCGTAACGCGAGATGGTGTACTTTGTCTAGTTCCAGCTAAATAACCATGCCTTCGTGTGGACAGGAAAGGCACGTAACTTATCAACCTTATCATTTACTTTTCAATCTAAATGAAGGCAGAAATTCACCTTAGCAGCCTATTTAGCGGCTTAAAAGCCAAGATAAATTATATTTACTTACAAATGGACAAAATTACATGTGGAAGCAGGTGGAGTCAGGGCTGAAGTGGCAGTCTCCGAACCTGGCTTCAGATTTGTGGTTCGGAAGAGGTGAAGCAAATGATTAATTCACTCTTCGCACAACACTTTTCATACGGCACAGCACAACACATGAGCAACTATATTTTAAATCATTATAGTGAAACCTACACTAAAGTCCTGCAGATAAATAAGAAGACTGATAATAATAATAATAATAATGGTGATGATAGTGACAAAAATAGCAACAAGAATACCATAAAAATATTGTCATAACAATGGCATCAAAATTGATATAGAATGGACCAACGTACGTGGCGAAGGCTAATGCTCGCAAATATTTATTTTCCCGAAAATAATACGAAAAGCAACTGCATCTAAAGAAAATTATCCATAAAAAATGGAAGAAAAAAGATTCAGTCTGATCTTTGCCTCGGAAGCGGGTGCTCTGTTCATTAGCCATCTTTAATTAGTCAGAAAAGGCTACAGCTTATTAATAAGGCAAAGCGCATCGTCTTTTATTGAAAATGCTAAGCTGATTGGACATGTCGTGCTTTTGCCTTGTGATATATTCTGATGTTGTCTTTCCCTTACTGGGAAAATATACGAAATATTTACCTTCAGTAGTTGTATTATGAAAGAGAACTTATGGAAAAATGAAAGAAAACCAGGAACTACTTTTTTCGTCTAAGTTTTTTTTTTGACATTTCGATACATATTCCGAAGGCTTGCTGTATCGCCGGATTATATCTTGTATTCCAGATTTCCAAAACAGGAAATTAGAAAAGGAGATACCGAAGCGAAATGCTTAGCTGGCCAGAATGAAAGAGAGGAAAATTAAATTGCAAGGAAATTACAAACTGAAACTAAGACTACAGAAGTTGGAATGGAAAAAGAAGTAGATGAAATAAAAATACATTTTAGGGTATATCACGGGCGATGCGAATGTTTTTGTTCTTATCACTATCATGTTTATTGTTATAATCGTTAATATTGTTAGGATTATTGTTGCTTTGTTATTTTGTTATTATTATTATTACACTTATAAATGTTATTATAATTAATAGTAGTAGCAGGTGTAGTATTTTTATATAGTTATTATTATTATCATTGTTATCGTTACTATTTTTTTTGTCATTGTTGTTATCGTATTCCAGTAATTCATATTCTTTATTAGGGAAATTAAGAAGTACACAAAGCGCGTATTCTACTATACTTTTAGTCTCTCTCTCTCTCTCTCTCTCTCTCTCTCTCTCTCTCTCTCTCTCTCTCTCTCTCTCTCTTTCTCTCTCTCTCTCTCTCTCTCTCTCTCTCTCTCTCTCTCTCTCTCTCTCTCTCTCTCTCTCTCTCTCTCTCTCTCTCTCTCTCTCTCTCTCTCTCTCTCTCTCTCTCTCTCTCTCTCTCTCTACTGATAATCTTTCTGAATTCGTCTTACCTACATATTTTTATTTTTCTTATCCCTGAATACGGTATTACCCGTTTTTCCAATATGTTTCTCAATCTTCGTGATTTATTTTCATCTGTGACACGCCTCTCCCTCATTTATCTTTAAAATTACACATAAACCTCGTTCTTTTATCAAATTTCCTCTGTTGCATTTATATTCACGTCATTATTGACAATACAAGTAGCAGCTCAGACCTCGACCCACAGTCACCATTTAGAAAAACAACATCTTTTCATCATCATATCAAAGTTATAGATATTTGAAATATATATATTTTGGGAAGAGATATATTTTTGCTATTACAACCTACCATATGATATACAAAAGTCTATGAATAAAACGTTTTCTTTTATCGTTCTCTCGTTTTGCCAGTGTGGTAACAAATTACGCATCCCCCCCCCCCCTCTTTCTTTCTCTCTCTCTCTCTCTCTCTCTCTCTCTCTCTCTCTCTCTCTCTCTCTCTCTCTCTCTCTCTATCTATCTATCTATCTATCTATCTCTCTCTATCTATCTATCTATCTCTCTATCTCTCTGTCTCTCTCTCTGTCTCTCTCTCTCTCTCTGTCTTTCTTTCTCTCTGTCTCTCTCTCTCTCTCTCTCTCTCTCTCTCTCTCTCTCTCTCTCTCTCTCTCTCTCTCTCTCTCTCTCTCTCTCTCTCTCTCTCTCTCTCTCTCTCACTCTCTCTCTCTCTTTCTCTCTCTCTCTCTCTCTCTCTCTCTCTCTCTCTCTCTCTCTCTCTCTCTCTCTCTCTCTCTCTCTCTCTCTCTCTCTCCCTCTCTCTCTCTCTGTCTCTCTCTTTCATCTAATCACATGTACACCTGTATACTTATATCCCTTTCTTACTCTTTATCATCATTCCTCTTCTCTCAAAATCCGGAATACGAAATGAAGAAATGCTAAAACCAGACGACTACCAAGCGAAGAATAGTGCCAGATATCCTCTGTGCTTATTCTTTCCTGTCAGTGGATTTATAGAAAGCTTATGACAGGTTGTCGAGGCAAGAGTTTTGGTCCTCTTTACTGACGTCGGGAGGGGCGGAGAAGTATGCAGGAGAGGTGCAGAATATGCAGGAGGGCAGGGTGGCAGTGGGGGAGCATGTGGTAAGAAATGGCAGACACGTTTCGAGGTGGAGGAAGGCTTGCTTCAAAGATAGCGTGTGGCCCCTTCCTTGTTTTTCATTTTTTATTCATTTATTTATCTTTGGCGATGATACACAGGTTCACAGGAGATATCCAACAGATATGTCCATGGAATACGGTGTTCGCGGAGTACATTGTGATTCGTGCTGGAAGCTTGGAGTAAGTTTGGGTAAGCCTGGAGGAGGGGAGGCAGCCGGACGAGAGGAATGGGAGCCAGTAGAAGCAAGACAGGAAAGGGAAAACAACATTGATAAGGGGAGGCATATGTGGCCATATTTTCTATATCATCACACTGCCGGGAGCATCGGTACCAATGATGAGGTTATAAGAATTATATGCATTTTCTAAACAAATTATGACATATGATTTATTGTTTTACTTTCTCCCACTTTATCGTGATGTTCGTCGTCACACGAGTGAGATCACTTCATAGCTGAGACTTTCGTAGAATTTCAATTATATTTTCACAAAGATATTAAGTTATTTAAGAGGTATAGCATCCCCAGTTCTTGGTGATAAAACATTTGAATTCCCTTTGGCTAGTAAAATCATTTATTAGCTGTATCTGTAGTGTAGTGTAGTTTACTCAAGTTACCCTAAAAGTTAGTATCGCCCCTAGATTCGTGCGGACCTACGTGTATTTACCCTTTTTAGCGTCCTTGCCTTTTTGGTATTTTTTTCCAAAGTTTTTTTTATGAATGTTTTAACGTTATTTTATTCGCTTATGCATCTAACTTTCTTTCCGTTTAACTATCTGCATTTAATTTATTCTATTACTCTGTATTTATTTTTTTAGTCTTTTTGTGCTCGTATGTAATACTATGTGATTTCATTTGTTTGATTTGTATTTTAACATTAAATGGTCCAGCTGAACAAAGGAATTTGAAAACTTTTGATATAATGATAATCAACCATTGTCTAAACTGAAGGGAATCGTAGAAAATATTTGTAGATGTGCTAAATGGTTTTCATCCTGAGGGAGGATTATTAACCTCACATTAGTAAATTAGTATTCACAGAAATCAATTTTATATCCACCTCCCTGCAATGACTCACACAGTTGTAAATAATGACGAAATTGATACTATACCAGGAACTACCTCAACATTGCTAAACCCTTGCACTCGGCTTTGAGCTGTCCATCGTGACCTATGTTAAGATGAGTATAACTGTATAATGTATATAGGTATTAATTTTCCCAGTAAAAGTACTCGAAATATTCTCGGTATTGATACTCAAGACTTCGAGATAGACTAGGAAATATTATGTATAGTTTCGAAAAAGATGAGTGTTATCCAGTAAATATGATAATGGATGAATAACCCTTCAGATGCGAATCTCGTCAATGAACTTAATATTCAATGCCGTTATATATCTGAAAGCGGGCAGTCATTAGATTTGAAAAATTATTAACATATTCATATTTATAGAAAATAATCATTGCATTCCTAACTCTTTTGGAGACTCAAGGTGGATTATGTCGATGTTGTCAATTAAACCTGACCGTATCCGACGACTACACGTATTCTGCTAAAAGTAAATTGATGTATTCTGTAGAGATAAGGCATTTGTAAAACATGGTAAAGTTAATAATCTATGCTGCTGTAATTAATAAACATTAATACTGAAAAATATAAAGAACTATGTATTAATATAGCAGTCATGCACACCCTTTCCTCGCGGTCAACCTTTCGTTTTTACGCGCTCCCTTCAAGTCCTCCTCGGATGGTTTAATTAAATACTTGAAGTCAGCCGAATATAACAATGTTGACGAGGTAAAGATGGGGACTCAGACAGGGCGGAGTAGATTGGAAAGAATGATGGAAATGGTATAAGGGACGTACAAGAAGAGAAAGGAAAATTTTAGCAGACGGCAACGAGATCAGTTTTGCCGAATAGTTTCGTGGTAACAAGTGACGAAAAAGTTAAAAAGTAGTGCTAAAAGGTACACCTTAAAAGGTGACGTGTCAAGTTCCCAAAAACGAGGAATGAGTACAGCGCAGGTGAGATGGTATGCGGACAGCGTGAGAGAGGCAGAGATTAAGGTGGTATGGGCTTGAACAAAGGCGTGATGCGGGGTATGTAGGGAGAAGGATGGTAGGGATGAGGCCGCTAAAGGGATGACGAAGCAAGAGAAGAGGAAAACTAAAGAGAACGTTTGTAGATATCACAAGAGAAGGCACGCGAGCAGGTTGGTGTGGCAGAGGAAACGGATGATCCCCTGTGAAGACCTATAACCGAAGCAGCCAGAAGAAGAATGATTTCTGCCTGGTAGCTTCACTGACCTTGTCTGTCTGTCTAAAACACGCATTTTCTCTATTTTATTCATATTATCTCTTTCTCTCCGTTTCTTTCACATAAAATTACCATTGATATTTTGTAAACTGTAATTATAAACAATAAGATTGTTGAACTTTTATTTTTATTTTATATAGGCCTTACTTTATAATAGCTCCATATAAGTATCATCAATATTACAGAATCTTCATTATTTATCAGAATATCTAAAGATTTAAAAAAAAAGACATTGCAACGGAACCCGATTCTCCTGCGCGTATCATTTGTTCTAAAATATAAACAAAACTACTGTCTCTATACCAAAAAACTCAAGTAAATGCAATTAGAATAGAATTCAATGCAATAACAGAGGGGAGGCCACACGGATAACGTGTGTAAGATAGGCATTAGATACTCATTATTTCAGTTATTATTGTAAACCATTTTCAGTTGCTATGCAGAACTACACACAATAAAGGTAAAAGTAAATGCTTCAAAGAACAGTGAAGCATATAATACTTATAGCCAGCCACTCTACACCTCACTGCTACGGGTAACAAGCATATTCGATGTCTGTCGATGATATATTTTGTAAGCAATATTTGGCAATTGATGATAAATAAATAACTAACACTAGCTGTCCTTAAACGTGTTATCAGCTCAGCCCAAATAAGTTACTTGGAAGTTCCACAGAAGCTCCCCTTCCCAGTTCATGTAAGGGTTGAATTATTAAAGGGATATATTTTTGTAGCAAATGTATCCGTTTTAAGCTGGACTTAATTATAAAATTACTTATCATACAAGTTAAATATTCCTTACATGGCCAGTCAAAAACCGTGCTCAGAATCAGAATCCTTCTCATTAGTGATGCAGAGAGTAGGATCTAGTTAATAGTGAGTTAACACAAAACTGATAAACAAGGACACTAATAGCTCTTCCATTGCTAATTTATCGATTGCGTTTTACCCTATTTATAATAGATAAATAGATTGATAACCTTACTGGTACAAGACAAGTTTATTACAAGCGAATTTGATACAGGAAAGTAACCCAAAATAACATTTTTACCCTTAACCTCCTCTACTCTACACACTTATGCGCACTACAAGGACTACTTAATTTAATTCCAAGTCTGGTGAAGTTCTGCTCCACAGTGATAAATCTTTGTTTACAATCTTGCCTAGTGTGTGTTGGGTGTATGTGTGTGTGTGTTGGGTGTGTGTGTGTGTGTTGTGTGTGTGTGTGTGTGTGTGTGTGTGTGTGTGTGTGTGTGTGTGTGTGTGTGTTGTGTGTGTGTGTGTGTGTGTGTGTGTATGTGTGTGTGTGTGTGTTGGGTGTGTGTGTGTGTGTGTGTTGGGTGTGTGTGTGTGTGTTGGGTGTGTGTGTGTGTGTTGGGTGTGTGTGTGTGTGTGTGTGTGTGTGTGTGTGTGTATGTGTGTGTGTGTGTGTGTGTGTGTGTGTGTGGTGTGTGTGTGTGTGTGTGTGTGTGTGTGTGTGTGTGTGTGTGTGTGCGTGTGTGTGTGTGTGTGTGTGTGTGTGTGTGTGTGTGTGTGTGTGTGTGTGTAGAGAGACGGATGAAGGGAGAGGGAGAGTGGGAGAGGTAGAGCGACGGAGAGAGGGTGGGAGAGATAGATAAATGGATAGATAGACAGAAAGAGAGAGAGAGAGAGAGAAAGAGAGAGAGAGAGAGAGAGAGAGAGAGAGAGAGAGAGAGAGAGAGAGAGAGAGAGAGAGAGAGAGAGAGAGAGAGAGAGAGAGGGGGGGAGGAAGGGAAAGAGTGGGGGGGGGAAGAGAGAGAGAGAGGTAGTGGGGGGGGGGGGGAAGAGAGAGAGAGAGGTAGTGGGGGGGGGGGGGTATTCAGAAAAATGCATACTCAAGACTTCGGGATAGACTAGAAATGTCAACTGTAAAATGAAGGGTTAAAGTTAGGAAATGTATGTGGATGTAGGGGAGTGGACAGAAGTTTGGCAAGGTACGGCCAACGGTAACTTTATAACGTGAAATTCAATGACGCTCTGCAGCCTATCATAGAAGGGGTGTCTACTATACCATCGCGTGTGTATGCTCATTATGTTTCCGGTGAGGATTCTTGAATAATTCAAATGTTTTATAAATTCACAACTGCTAGGCTTAGCTTCAAATACCGAAACCAAGGTCTGTAGTAGCATGTCTCATTGAGAAAGTACTCGGATTTTTTTATGTGTACACAAATGCATGTTTCCTCTCCGTGAAACCAAGACCTTATAAAGGGTTTTGAAATAAAGACGATGTGGCGATTGTAGAGAATGGTTTTCAGTAACGGTGAATTAAAGGGGCTGAGATTCCTAAATCTTATGCATCATTCAGATTAGACTGAGGCAGTTAATGCGTTCAGGTTAAAGTTATTTATGAGAAGGGACAATGTTGAACCGAATTTAGATATATACGTATACATATATAAGTCTCTCTCTCTCTCTACTATATATTGTATATTTATCTAACTATCTACCTGTATATACCTATATAGTATATGCACACACACACACACACACACACACACACACACACACACACACACACACACACACACACACACACACACACACACCATACAGATGTGTGTTCTCAGCTTTCCTTAAACAATTATTGAATGCAAAATCCCTGTTTGGCACAACCTGTTCTTTTTTTTCCTTTTTTTTTTTTTTTTTTTTTTTGTAAGTAGCAATGTTATCCTCGGAATTCTACTTTATGTTCGCTTAAGAATCCAAGCAAGCGTGGCGAACGAGCTGCTTTCAGCTTCTTAGTTTGAATAAAGGTTTTGGTGCCACTCTTTAGCCCTTGCTGGTACGACAAAGGCACTCATAAAATTCGCCTTTAATTAACCTCGCTTTGATATTGTTCGTCTTTGAAAAAAAATCCTTTACCAACCAGCGTAGTGCTAAAAACCTATTTGAAAACAATTATAACTTAGGCGGCTCGTGAAACGACATTTAAACGGATGTTTTCAGTTTACGCCAGTTACTTGTATTTTTATAGCTTATAGAATGCCAAGTTCACTAAGATGATTACAAAATGAAGTTTTTAGTTACTGTCCGCTTTCCCATTTACTTTCTATCAAATATTTTTTTACATAAATTTTTAAAACTATTTAGAATGAAGTTTCCAAGCGTTATAATGTCCTTACTCATCATGAAACACGTTAAATAAGTTTTTTTCTTGTGTAAATTGAAAAATACTTGGCTTTCTCCTTTTCGTAAAGATTAAATAAACGTATTTCATCGGATTCCCTCCTTTAATGAGGAAAAATGCCCAATAATAGTAAAGGTAGCATGATATGGAAGAAAGGCTGGGACACATAACAATTCTATACCGATTCTACTGAAAGTAATCTCCCTCTAAAAAAAAAAAAAAAAAAAAACATACTTTTTCGCAGTACAACAACCAATGGTAAAAAAAAAAAAAAAAAAAAAAAAAAAAAAAAATGCACGGAGAATGTGACCGCAAAATAAGAAAGAAGTTTATTTCATTGACTTTCATATTTGTATTTGCTCTTATCATTATTATTATTGTTGTTATTGTTTATGTTATTGTTGTTGTTGTTTTTGTCGTCACTGTTATCATCATTATCAATTATTTATTATATTATTTTGCTTGATGAGCATCCGAATTTATAGATTTTGTTGAATTTACTCTCTTAAAATAAGGGAAAATTGTTATTGCATTGACGTATTATTGCATGTTTTTGCATCATTATCTCCCTGAACAACCAGCATCAGCTATGACGGATAATTATTATATTTTCTAATGATACTAATATGGCTTACTCACGCGCTTTGTTTATGGAAAGAAAACTATGAAATTCAGGGTTTATTTTTACGTAGTAGCTGCTTAGTGGGCTCCGTATATTGAATCTGATTTAATATCGTAAAACTAATGTATTTGAAATCTTGCAAAGATGGGAACAAAATGATGATAATTTTCACTTTGTCAAAGTAAGTAGCTCTCAAAGGCATAGTAATCAATCATAGTAAATTAATATTTGTATTGAATTATTTTATATGATATTAAAGTGTAGTAGTTATCTCATTGTATAACATTGTATATTTCAACATTACGTAGAATGAATACATTTTCTGCTGTGTAGTTACTTGACAATTCATGCATATGCAAGCGGAATTCTTATTTCAAATCTTATGGATGACTCCAATTATGTTTTTTTCTTAGGGTAGGGGGACCACCACACGTTGACCCTTATGGTAACCTACTATTTTGTTAAACTGAATTAGTAGTCCTTATCATAGCTGTAAGGCAAGCGTACCATCTAATATATACACAATGTATACCTACATTAATAAGAATAAGAATAAGCAGGAAATATCAATGTCTAGCTCAATAGCATTGCTGGTAATTTATTGATGGTCAGCCAAGGTTTAAGAGAAAGAGAAGATAAACTGTAAACTAGTTATGGTATGCTATTTGAATATAGTACTCTATACATTAATGTCATAAAACATCAATGTGGATTCATCATTATAGTAGTAGTTCACATTAATTTGGGTAAAGTCTATACAAATGATTCTAACGGATCTGAAACATTTTCTTAATTCGGAATATACTGTGAATTTCAATATGCTCTCTTGAACTAATTTAGTGAATAATTTAGTCAATAATCCTTTTAAGTTTATATTTTTATTGTATTATACGATGGGAGTAATCAGTATCAATGTTTTATGGGGATTTTTGAAATTTACTTTCGTTTTCTAATAATATTTATAATGGAAAGGATAATGATAATGATATAGATATTGGTAAGGATACAGATAAATAAATAGATAACATACTTTCCAGACTCATATATTCACCTAAAACAGAGGTAAAATTCAGAAATTCAAAACAGAAGTAATGCGCATTTTAAAAACTTTTTTTCATGGTATAGCCAAAATATTTTTTTTTTTCTAAACTTAGGCTTTTATAATTTTCACTTATGAAACTTAATTATCGAATTCCAATAGAAACTTTTAATTTCTCTTTCAAATGCTTGTTGCATTATATTAGTATAAGTATACTTATTCGCACACACACAGACATACATGCACACGTGTTTATATATATAATGAATATATATAATCAAATATAGCCAAGATCACATTAACATTGCATTCAAACATAGTGAGTATTTTCACTATTTATGATTTATTGGGACGTATTGATTTTTGTTTACATTAATGTATCTACTTTTCAGATATGACAGATTAATTAGTAATTTTTTCGTTACTCTTTTCAGAAATAGACAACAGTAATCTGAAACTCATCTGTTTGGTGTAAGTGCAGTAAAGCATAGGGTCGATTCATCATGCCTGCCCACCAGAAGCAATAACGTTGCAAGAAACTCTGTCTTGCCGGTAAACGTGGTTCCCTTGTGTTACGTTCAATCTTTCCTATGAAGAAATCAAATTGCCGAGATTAGGATTTTTTGAGCACATCGCATGGCGCTTTATAGAGCTTTCCAGTGCTCTAACTATTGGTAAAGTTCGACTGTGTTTATGAATACCAACATAGTTTGTTTACTGTTTGTTTGTTGCTGAACTTATCACGACCATTATCCGTTATATCAGTTGAGTTTCCTTGCCTCTTGATGGTTTTCCCTTTCCTCTGGCAAATGTATTGGTAAAAAATGCAATTACGTTTAGGATTCAACACGTGCGTCATAAAACGTTAAATAAGCCTATATTGTACTACCCATTCTGACCTCACTCAACTTCCCCTTCGTATTTTTCTTGGAGATTTTTGTCACCAAGCCTTTAACTTCAGAACTTTTTGAGATGTACCTAACTTTAACTAGTCCGTCTACAGTTAACCTAGAAGATCGCGCACATAATACTGATAAAGGAAGTGATTCTAAGCCGATAAACAAACTCTATCCAACTTTCAGAGTAAACCATTTTTGATTCCGGTATGAAGTGCCTTTTTTCTATAGGGTTAAAGATTAATATTTCCGATAACTTCCAGAATTCTTCCTTGATACGTCGCCTTTAGAAATCACAGTTTCCGTTCTCAAAGTGGACGGAAATATAAATTTGGAATTCCATTGAGAAATGGAAAGACGAGAGCTATGACAGGAAACTTTGGCTCTGAAATCCAGCTTTATATACTTATTTCATCCGATTGCAAGCCTTCTACATTGTGTATGTTAACCATGTCTTTAATTCAGCTGCTGCAGTCTCCGCAGTAAATTATATAACCAACAGATTAAGAATATAACTAATATAGGATATATATATATATATATATATATATATATATATATATATATATATATATATATGGTTGATCTATCAGTCTTCAGGGAGACCAGCTATCCTATAACCACACACACACACACACACACACACACACACACACACACACACACACACACACACACACACACACACACACACACACACACACACACACACACACACGCACACGCACGGGCTCCTACAAGATTACATGCCATACGGGTTGGAGGCACTTATAGACCATGGCAAAAATGGATGCCAAATTTTCGTGGTGTTAGCTGACATTGTAATTTTATTTACTCGTCATATTCTTAATTTACACAAGTAAATTCATTCTTAGGCTTCTGCAATATTACATGACTTTTCATTCATATTACGGTCTATCTCGACTCCTACGACCTAAAAAAAACAACATATATACGATCAAAAAAAAAAAAAAAAAAAAAAAAAAAAAAAAAAAATATATATATATATATATATATATATATATATATATATATATATATATATATATATATATATATATATACATAGATACACACACATATATACATATATATATACATATACATAAACATATACATATACATATACATATATACATATATATACATATGTATATACAATTATTTATATATAATAATAATAATTAAAAGAATTTATTAAATTCTACATGTTGCTATGAAGCGAAGATAAAGGTTATTTGGTACTATTTATGTAGGTCTAAGGAGTAGGGGTTTGCTATTTGTCTTTAAGCTACCGATTGATTTTAATTATGGCTTTATACAGCCTGTTGTATATGCAACTTACTCCTTTAACCCAAACACCCCGGATTTATGGTTTGTCCCCTGTATTTTTTTCTGAATGTTGTTGCATACAGATGGTTCTCCATGTGCTCAGCCGGCAAGGATTCTCTCTGTAGCCCTAGTGACCGATCCTGATTTCCCCATGCCTGAAATTGGCGGAAAAATGTGTTTTTCTTATTAATACAGCTGATATCGATACTGTTATTATTGTTAATGATGTTATGATTATTAAGTTGTTATTTAAATCTCGATAACATTTATGACAATGGAATAATACAAAAGACCCTTTCCAAAAGTCGAGGAAAAGGGTAACCTGGTGAAATAGGTAGGACTAATAACTGACTCCTTGGTGACTAAGGACTTGTAGAACCTTCTCTTTGTAAATACAATAAACAAACTTGTATTACAGTGGGCATGGCATCTATTCTTGCCATACGGGGCGATTGGGTTAATTCCGCAATGATATATATGGTACAAAAACTTATTTGGTATATATATACATATACATATATATTATTTATAAATGCATATATATATATATATGTATATATCTATATATTCATATATGTATATAAATATGTATATATACGTACATACATATATATGTATATATACATACATACATATATATATATATATATACATTTAGATATGTATATATGTATGTATATATTGCTTTCACACCACGTGCTCAACTCGGAGATTCTGATAGTGGAGACTGCCATTAACTGCCGAACGCAAATTTTCATAATTTTCACCTGTAGACTCCATTTACCTACCTTACAGAGTCCATATTTTTATTATTATTTTTTTTTTTTCTCTTTCTCAAATGTCCCAATCTTGGTCAATTACGCCCGTGCTTATGTTAGTATATCCCAAATAAGACGGGATTCGGTGACGCAATCTAGAGTTGGCAAGGACTGTCAATATATTCTTATTTATTTATATTCATTTACTCTGATCTCGGCCACACCAATTAATTAGAGGAAGAGATCCATTTCTGCAATGGAGCAATTGTTCGCAACGATCCATTTTTTTCTTAAAGATATTTTCTAAGCATAATTCGGCTGAATTATTTCAGGTAAACTCAAGATACTCCTGAAATTTTCGAAGATCGTACGAGATTATTACTAATATGCATTATAATTTGCAGTTATTGCAACATAATTGTCTTTGCAACGAAGAAACTAAAGCATTTCTATCTTAGCTGATGTTCCTGTCTCATCTCATGAGAATACGGTTTATCACTGACCACTCTGGTTACATAATTTATATCATAACTATCATTTCCACAGAATTTTCCAGTCCGGAAACTGACTGACACTTCAACTTTCTGCTGCTCAAGTCTCAGACTGTGCTTATTTGAGGAAAGTCCCAATAAGACGAGATTTGAGTTATGCAGGAATAACCTTTCACTTCATTTTACTTATTTCATAATGATCATTCCTTTCTGTTGCTCCTGGTCTTAGCCACGACGGGTCTGCTTCTTGTAGAGCTTCCAGTAAGACGAGATACAGAAAGAGCCCGCACTTCAGTCATTCACTCACTTTCATTATTTTTCATATGTTTAGCAATCATGAATTATATCTTTGAATAACTTGTTGATAAGTGAGTATCTTAATATAACATAATACTTAACAAACAAGAAGTCCCTTTCTTAATATTCATCGAACTATTAATCTGACCTGTTTTGTCCTTATCTCCTGCATTTTGTCACATACATTTATTCTTAATTATTCATTCATTATATGATTTAAGGTTATATTAAGAACCTACTCATAATCTTATGACTTTTAGATTATTATTAGTATTATTTGGCTACTCACTTATAACCTTATTTCATTACGATATATTGTTATAGTGATTCACTCTCCTTGGTTAATTCATAACCTAATTTTCATTTTGACCAACTCTTCAAAACCAAAGGTTAGCAAATACTTCGTCAGATGTTGCAATACCCTTACCGCCAGTTACACATCCACGTCTGTATGGACTGGCTGCGATACTGCAATTGCATTGATGTGTTGCTGCGAAAGCTACATAGACATTTGTTTATTACTTATTTTCGTGGATTACTTACATATAAGTTTGTTTTCCTCTATCTTCAATGACCTAATTTTTATTAGTAGTCTATGGTATTACTTCATTCCTAGATAATTGACGAGTATATATAATAATTATTTGTATTTTCTCTATGTCTGCACATGATATTTCAACATTTAGTGGCACATATTTAGCTCTTTATCGAATATCTCTGATATCTTCAGTTTCCTATGAACAGCAATTTTGGTGATGCATTTTATATTAGTGAATACTCAAGGATTTTGGCGCCTTACTGTACAAAAATACGATAAGGACGAACGATTTTCGGTTCTCCTAAAGTCTGATTTTCATGTATGCGTATACTTTTTTAAAAGTTTATAAAAAATATCTTCAATGGCATATGTGCAAAAAAAAAAAAAAAAAAAAAAAAAAAAAAAAGCAAAAACAGCAAAATCGACATAGCGTAGCATACCCTTGAATAACTTTTTTTTTTTTTTTTTTTTTTTTTACCTTAAAGTAAATTATAAACGCACAGTAGCTTAAGGAAACCGAGTTATTTTCTCAACCAGAGAGTACTTACATACATTATTCTTCGGCAGAGCGGGGAATTCGTAATGCGAGGCCAGGTCAAATTCAGGTCACTGCAGATCATAATTATGCTCACAGTGTGTGGACAGGTGGGAAGCGTTTCCTCATCTATCCTTCTGTCCCCATGCTTTACTGAAGGCTATCCTTTTACCACCCATTCTCATTAGGCAATCAAACAGCGAAATAACACCAAGTGGAGATAGGCAAAAGCTGGGAAAACGGCATGTACTCTACCCTCAGTGTTTATCGATTACTGACGCTCCCTCCACTCAGTGATGAAGATAGCGACATCACCATACTGGAGTTGTCGTTCAGTCATATTAGCACGCAAAATATCACATTAGAATGCAAATGTACGAAAAGCAACAACAACAACAAAATGGGGACGGATACTGAATGACAATTTAACCAGACGTGTCAACGCCTCAAAGCTCATCAATGCTATACAACTACATGGTACCTGAATGTCAGTTGAGCCATTGCTTCGGTCTGGCGTCCTTCCACACGGAGCTCGCTGATCACGGATTCTGTCAAGTATTGTTTCCTTATTGTACTTATTCCCTTTAGAAGTCGGCTTGATTAGCGTGGTAGAGCGATGTGAAAATTTACGATGACGTAAATACTTTTCAATATATATGTTCTGGTCACAAACGTTCAAATATTTAGTATTTAGTATGATATTTATTCTCACGGCTAATTTTCCGCATGTGACCTGTCTTGCTGACCTTTTCTGTCCGTGTGAACCCCAGAGATAATTATCTGATTCGTTACTGTTCGTCTTCTATGTTTGTTGGTGTTTCTTTATGATGCTTGAGGGTGAAGAAAACACCGATGGAAACTAAAGTAGTTTCATTGGAGATCAGCTCTGACGAAATTAATACGGAACTCTTCATGTTCCTCTGCCCCACACGCCAGGCTCCGTCTGAGAGTGTTGCTGAAAGACTAGTGACTACGAGACAACATAAAAAGTTGTACTCTATAAATCGTACAGAGAATCTCACTCTTTCACATATGTGATATGCTACACAGCAATATAAACTAAACATAATCTTATATATTTCACATGGTATAACATATCACACAAAAGGAAGTGTGTATAATTTAATCACATAATCATCACTATATACGTACGAAAATACTGGCATCACAATCCGTATGCATTGGCATCACAACATGGCACTCACGACTCACATCATGATCATAACCCTCTTCATTATCACAACCCACAATTACATTGGCGTTATATTTTCAAATCTTTCATTAGGGTCCAGACCCTTCCTGACCTAACTGCACTTGAAAAAAATGGCATTGTCAAAGAACCTTCGAATACCCCCTCTGTTTCTGAAGAAAGAGAAAGGATCGTGCCGCCTGCAGTAACTTACCTCTCTGTGCCATCCGGTAAAGTGTTGTAACTGTGTTGATATATCCATATACTATGTTGCCTTGTTATTGTGTGTGATATATAACTATTGTGTACCGCCATGTGTTTTATATCTTGTCTATATCTGAAATATTTCTCATTTTGTGTTGAATACTTAATATTGACTCATTTAAATGTGCATTGATTTTTTTTTTTTTTTTTTATTCTGTTTCCAGTTACATAAACAATTGCAGTTTATCAGTTGCCTAGTTTTTCTACCGCCGCCTGAGGATGCTCTTCACTCCTATATATATATGTATGTATATAACACACACACACACACACACACACACACACACACACACACACACACACACACACACACACACACATATATACATATGTTTATATATACATACACACACATGTATATATCCCCCCCCCCCCTCTCTCTCTCTCTCTCTCTCTCTCTCTCTCTCTCTCTCTCTCTCTCTCTCTCTCTCTCTCTCTCTCTCTCTCTCTCCATTACCCTCTCCCTCTCCATCTCTCTCTCCATCTCTCTCTATCAATCTGACAGACACACGCTTACACATAAGCATACAAACCATAAGCATACACTTTCCTTTATCATATCTTACGCAAATCGCAAATACTAGAAAACAGGATATTTTTTTTTTTTTTTTTATGAATTGAAAAGTGGAACCCCATCTTTAATGATAGAAATATATTGGCAGCTGTTTGCATTTCATTTGCCTCTAGATCCAAAACTTTCCTCTGTGTATTTTGTCCTATATGTGTATCCATTAGCCTCACTGTGTATGAATCGAATGTATTCATTCTAGTTTTAAACCATATGTGTTTTGGCCAATAAACAATGTTTTATTTTCTACATTTCAAACATTTCTATTGTTGTTTTTTCTATGCTATTGTTGCCTTATGCTATATGGTATTGTTTTCATTAATCAACGCGGTATTCAGATTCAGTATTTCAGTAGCGGGGGAAAAATAGTTTTAAAAAATCGATACAGTAAAAAAGAAAAGAAAGAAAGA
>NC_061829.1:33610916-33620916 GCF_019202785.1 Penaeus chinensis | reverse complement strand
GGTCCTAGTACTGAAGACTGCGCTATTGGCATGCATACAGGCACTTGTATGCATGGCAGTTACTACCTTCATAATCCTTAAAATTGTCAGAATAATTATTTTTTTTGCATAAGATATGTTTGTTTAATTCTGATGTTTGTTCTTTTATAACATGGTATGGTTACTCTTCACATACATGTAACTATGTATGGATAGATAGGTAGACAGACAAACAGATATATAGATATATAGATATGTAGGTAGATTGATAGATAGACAGATATATAGATATGTAGGTAGGTAGGTAAACAGATATATATAGATAGACATGTAGATAGCCAGACTAATATATGTAAAATAAATAAATGAACTAGTCATCATACAAAAAGCTTTTTAACAATCTTCTGAATTTGTTTTGTCTTTGCCAGACGATGATGCAAATTATGTGAAGTTAGATGTTGATTGCACACAGAACTGATCTAGCAGTCTTGTCGCAATTTCAAGCGTTACGACAAGGTAATACAAATTTAAATGGTCAAGATGAAACAATTTGTCATCCTTAATTAGAATAATTAATAGTGTTGATGGCCGATTTCTTTAGGCATCAGTGTGAAAGAAAGGATAATGGAAATTATATTAATGACTGTTCTCATATTTTTTTTTTTTTTTTTCAATATTACTTCATATTTTATTATTATTACTGTTAGTGTTTTTTTTTAATATTATTTTTATTATTATTATTATTATTATTATTATTATTATTATTATTATTATTATTATTATTATTATTATTATTATCATTATTATTATCAAATTTTTATCAATTTTTATTTTATTTTATTAAAATTATCAATTATTACATTATTATTATCATTATTATTTTAAATTAATAAATTTTTTTTTATTTTATTATCATTTTTTAATTAATTACTTTTTAAATATTAATTACATTAATTACAATTTTATAATTTTTTTTATCATTATTTTTAGTTTGTGTTTGTTATTCTTAATTTTATATTCGAAAAGTAACACGTAAAATGTTAAGCAAACATTTCCCTAATTAGTGATAACAGCTAGCAATAACTAAGAAATCCGGTCAGTTTCTTCTAGGAAAGTAATCTTTGTATAACAGTTTATAAGCTAATGATAATCGGTCTTCATGCTGATTAAAAAGACAGAACAATGTTTATTATTCCTTTAATTGGAAGATACTAGGATTCACACTTTCATATAATAACCCGATGTGTGTGTGTGTGTGTGTGTGTGTGTGTGTGTGTGTGTGTGTGTGTGTGTGTGTGTGTGTTTGAGAGTGAGAGTGAGAGTGAGAGTGAGAGTGAGTGTGAGTGAGAGAGTGAGTGTGTGTGTGTGTGTGTGTGTGCGCGCGCGCGCGTTTAGTCAGAAATCACACTTTTCAAGGTAAAGAGGTCAGAAACAAAGACCCCTCTGGTCAAGAGTTAACTTATAGTTCCAGCGGCAAGGAAACTACTGAAAGGCTTATTTCATAGGTTGCCACTGCCTGAGTTTCGAAGTGAATATCAGAGGTTAGCCATACTACACCGATATTTCTATAGGGATATTTTAGTTATATAATTATCTATGATATGATTACCAGATTTATTCAACGCCTCTGTTTATTCGAAGTCCCTCCCTGACAAGACATCTTCTCACCCTCTGTGCCTGTGCCTTCACTTCACAAATCTTTCTCTTCCATCCTCTGTATCTCACTGCCAGCACACACACACACACACACACACGCACACACACGCACACACACACACACACACACACACACACACACACACACACACACACACACACACACACACACACACACACACACACATACACACACACACACACACACACACACACATTTATGTATGTATTTGTATATGTATATATATGCATATGTATGTATATATATGAACGCCGTAGTATAATAATTATATTTATATGAATATACATTTATAGACATGTGTGTGTATATATATACATACATATATATATATATATATTTAATACATATATGTGTGTGTGTGTGTGTGTGTACATACATATATATATTTAAAATATATGTGTATATATATACATATTAATTTAAATATATTTTTATGCATATACATATATATACTTATATATTTGTATTTATACATTTAAGTAAGTATGTACACACATGTATCTGTCGATCTTTTTATCTATCTACACACACATACGTGTATGTGTACTTTGTAGCCGAAGTGCGGCTTAATGTACATCAGAATTCGACGGTTGATGGCATCCAGTACAATATGGCAAGATGGAGGGCAGCAGTGAGACTTTTTTTCTTGTAGTGATTTTGGCGGAGAAGAGTTAAGGAAATTAGTTTACGGGAGGCTAACTGTGAAGTAGTTTAACGAGTAGTCTGGATCTGGAGTGGGTTCTGAATTCAGTCTGAAGTACCGCAGCCTGGCGACGGCTTTATATGAACCTAAGACAAAGGGACGATGGTCTGAGATAACAACGGAACGGAAGACATGCAGACTAGACGGAATGTCGAGAACTCAGCAGAGAGGCATGGTTTATCTTGTATCGATTATTCGTTGTGTCTGGACGCAGACGGAGCGGAAGTGGGACTTGTACAGATATCACAGTTACATGTGTGCAGATACGAATGAAGTAACAGTGCTTTGTGAAATGATATATATATATTGTAAATTGAATGTAGAATACAAGTGTAGTGACGCACCTCTCTCTCGCGGACGGCAATGCTATCGCTACCTATTTTTGTTGGTGGTAGACGTTCACTGAGCGGCTTTACTACGTTCGGTTCCCAGCTTCGTATAAATAAACAGTTTCACAGCACGGACACAAACTATACATGATTTGAGGAAACACTACTAAGCACTGCTAGTTATCCCATAGGTTAACCGACGTCCCCTGCCGACCTTACCCTCCCCCTTCACCTGTCAATCTCTGCCCATTTCCCAGGCATTCCTGAAGAATGTCCGATGTTACCCTCGTAGGCATGGTCATTTTTGTTAGCTCTCTTCCAGGCACAGCCACCTGATTGGGCTGTACGTGTAGCCCAAGGCTAGTAAAGTGGTGAAATCCTAAGCTATCCAAGACACATATATGATAACTTCATTCTAGTATCTAACCCAAGTCATCCTTTTGTGGTCATTTCTTACTGATTTTCAGTGAAGGACTCAAAGACTGTCACGACAATCTGATTTCGAGAGTTCGGCGGCGCGTTGTCCCCCTGGGCAAAGAACTTCACCTACAGGTAACCCAATCAGGCCACGGTTAGCAGCTGGTGGATGTGGATTTCAAGCAAGAGCAGAGAGTAAACTCAATGGTTGAACCATGCGAATCTGAACAGAACCATGTCATGGTCAACGGTCAAGGATCACCCATCTACTATAAACACTGTTACCGCAGAAAGTAACGGGACCTTACTTCACCATGACAGACTAATAAGGGCCTCAAATAGGGTGGCGACAGCTTCTGGAACATCAACAGAATTGCTGCTTTGCGCGTGGTCACGAGAGACATATACGGTTTGATGATGATGACACAAGGAACAAAGAAATTCAGTATGAGAGTGGGAGGGGTAAATATGTGTGTGCGTGTGTGTGTGTGTGTGTGTGTGTGTGTGTGTGTGTGTGTGTGTGTGTGTGTGTGTGTGTGTGCACGCGCTCGTGTATGAGTGCGGAAAACATAGGATTACTAGACATTAAGTAATGAAAGCAGCATTAGGTCAAATCCTGATTTTTACCATTTTAAAAAATCTTCACAACTGAAGATTCAAGAAGCTCATCAAATTGAATAGTAAATTATAATGTCAAATAATATGATTGCATTTTTGAAAGTCACATGTCTCCTAGGCAACGTCTGTAACAATGCCTAAGTCGCCATTTAGGTTTGCAATGTTAATTAAACTTTTTTTCATGGTGCTCTTGACATATCCATTATATTCAGTAATTATCGATGAGATATGCACATCAGCCTCTAATGCTTTTCTCTGTGTGGAGATCACCTAATACATTAAATATTATTTAATTATTCATAGTATTATACCACCTTCCTATTTCCAGTGTTTATGTCTCGGAATGCATTATCTACCCATTACAATACTCATTAGCTGGAACATCATGACAAACTTTAACACTTGTCATTAGCTATTTATAATAATGCTTAATACCCATATTTTTTACAGGATAATTGTATCAAAGCATAGTGGATATTTAAAGTGTAGTTGATAATGAAAATACTTCTACACGAAACGCATACATTAGGAATCACCTGCAGAGGCAACTTACCAAGTACTTCTAACGGTTTCAGCCGTACACACACACACACACACACACACACACACACACACACACACACACACACACACACACACACACACACACATATATATATACACATTATGTATATATATATACATATATATAAATATATATATAAATAAAAATATTTATATATGTATACATATATATATATTGTGTGTGTGTGTTTGTGTGTGCGTGCGCGCGTGTGTATGTATGTTTGTTAATATATATACTCATTAATTCCAGAGAAATCAGACTAATGGAAATAGATTCATCCTCTGTTTTAAACAAACTCACTCTCCACATTTCTGGTACATACCTCTTGAACAAAGCACTAATATCGCTCTTCCGCTGAGTTCACTAAATACTCTATGGTGTTTACAGGACTTAGTTGCCTCTCATCCTCCTCCTTGTCCCAGCAATACAATGAAAGTTGCAAATCCCCCCTGCTCTGCGCCAAGAGTCATGTGAAAGTTTAATCCTTCGATGAGGCAGACCCATAGCAGACGGCGGAGTCCTCTCTGTATTGCTGGGACTCTTACGGGTATGATTGTAAGGAAATGTTAGTAAATGTGTCGTTTTAGCAGTCACCTTTCATGGGAAATGACACGTATGCACATACACAGATGCGTGCATATCGTTCTATCTATCTGTTTATCTGTTTATTAATTTGTCCCTCTTATGTACCAATCTATATATATATCAGTCTAAAAACACCTGGTATATGTACATGAGTTTGTCTGCACACACACACACACACACACACACACACACACACACACACACACACACACACACACACACACACACACACACACACATACACACACACACACACACACACTCACACACACACACACACATACACATACACATACACATACACATACACACACACATATATATGTACATATATATATTCAAATATATACATAAATGTATATTAACACATATATACATACATACATACATACATAAATACATATAACACACACACACACACACACACACACACACACACACACACACACACACACATACACACACACACACGCACTCACACACATACAGACACACACACACACACACACACACTCACACACACACACACACACACACACACACACACACACACACAGATAACCATAGAGGAGTACTCAAATTAATCAGCATACTTGCATGCCGAGGCAATTGCGTCCTAGACCGACAATCATGAACATACTGCTGTCTACCAGTTAAAAATTCAGTTAAAATACTTTAAAATTTACCTCCAATACCAAAAGACTACAACTCAAAAAGCAAACCCTTGTGATTAACAGTGTCAAAGGCTGCACCAAAATCCAGAGACCCGCCTTGACCCCTATCTCAACCAGACTGCCTTCCAACCTAAGTAAAGCATCATTGCATCTAAAACCAAAGTGAGTCTTTGAGAGAAACAGTCTTGGCTATACAGAAAGATGTTTGACCACCAAACGTCAGAAAAAAACAACTACAACAATATTTAAAAAACAACATAAATTCGGTGTAATGGGCCTATAATCAGTATGTGAAGACTGTAGTGGCCCCTGGGAAAGTGGGGTAACATTACCAAATGACTCTTAACGAACTAAAAGGCGTCAGATACAGGTAACAGACCATTTATTTATTTATTTATTTATTTATTTAAGAATCAAAGGATATAAGCTATTAGGGTTGTCTAATTCTGGTAACAAATACTTGGATTTAAGAGGACCCGAAAGCAAATGAAAGAAAGATGGTAACAGGTGACATGAAAGAAAAAGTATATATACATATAAACACACACTTATATTTGTGTGTATATATATATATATATATATATATATATATATATATGCACATACATAAATGCATGTGTATATATTGACTGGTTATTTTAAAATATCAATACTGTGGCTAAGGTTCTTAGCCGCGAATACCTTGTGGGATTAAAATGATAAAAAGTTTAAAATGTTTAAAAATCCATCAATAAATACTATATATATGTGTTTGTGTGTGTGTGTGTGTGTGTGTGTGTGTGTGTGTGTGTGTGTGTGTATGTGTGTGTATGTGTGTGTGTGTGTGTGTGTGTGTGTGTGTGTGTGTGTGTGGATGTGTGTGTGTACATTGTATGAACAATAAAAACAAGAATATTATGCTCTAAGAGTATGCAATTATTGCATAAATATTATGCATGACTAAAGTTTGTTCAAATTATTATTCAGCATGTGTACATACATTAAATCCGTCAAGTCTAAAACGGTACAATAAACGTCCTTTCATTTGCCTCCCGTCTCTCTAGCTGGAAGAGTCCGTCTAGCTATCTGCATACCAGTGCCCACCACCCCTCAATATGGCCCTGTAATTATCAGGGGCTTGAAGACCCACGTGCCCGTGTTATATATGTGAATAACCGTTTCTTCACTAGGCAATACAAATCATAAAAGAGAGAGAGAGAGATAACACCAGAAGTGAGAATACTGAATATAATATCACCAAAGGTCTCTAGATATAAAGCTCGATGAATATAAAATTCTTTAAATGGCAATTGATCAGATATGTTTGAAAGTTGTATTTTTTCTTTCACATAATGCAGAGAACGGAGAAAGTAACCCACCGTTGAAAGTGGTTAAGTACACAAATAAATTACGAAGTCATTAAAATGTTAAATACAACGTCCAAGTAGGGTAGCAGATGTCTCATGAATGTATGCAGTCGGCTTCGTTAAGTGTCGAAATAGAATTTTATGAAACGAAAAATTCCAAAAATACCTTGAATAGTTTTACCGTGGTGTTGTTGTTCAATGGCTGTTCTTGGTAGTTTTACATGATTTGAAATATAATGTTTGGATATTAACCTTTTTTTTTCGATTGTAGTTTTCAAGGTTTTGGTTCCGAAGACAGAGTTGGGAATTAATTGTTTCGCTTGTGGCGTCATTTCCCTGATGTTTATCTTGTTATAAGAATAAATATGTACAAACAAGTAATTGTAAGTTTCTGCTATATTTGACTTAGTTTAAGACAAATCATCCGATATAACACATATATACATATATAATGCATTCATTTATTCACTTATTTATTTGTAAATACATACATACATATACATGTATATGTATGTTTATATATGAATATATGTATTGCATGTTTCTCTCTCTCTCTGTATATATCTACATATATATACATATACATATATATGTGTATATATATACATACACATGTAGACATATATATGCGTATGTGTGTGTGTGTGCGCGCTTATATATCTAAATATGTATAAAAACGAATATATATATATAAATATGTATATATATATATACATTTATATATGTATATGTATATATATAACAATATATGTAAATATACACAGACATATATATGTACATATTTAATAATAAAATATATGCATATATGTATGTGTGCATATATACACATACATATGCATATATATATATATATATATATATATATATATATATATATATATATAACAGTGGTAGATTATCACTGGCAAGACACACACACACACACATATGTATGTGTGAATATATATGAATATATATATATATATATCTATCTGTATATACAGATATGTATATATATCTATACCTATACATGCATACATACTTACACACCCACACATATATGTGTGCATGTGATATTTTTAAAAATACATACATATATATATGAAAATATATGTATATATGAATACACACATATATATGTGTGTATGTATTTGTGTTTGCTCACACAGACACACATATATATATGTATGTATGTATATATATATATATATATATATATATATATGTATATGTGTATATATATATATATTCACACATATATAATTTTGTGTGCATGTGCCTATGTGCGTATGTACATGTTTATGTGTTTGTGTGAGCGTGTACTTATGCGCGCGCACACACACACATATGAGTGGCAAGGAAGAGAATAAGAAAGGTAATATATTTGAAGGCATAGATACGGATCGCTTCAGTAGTATTAATATCTTATTATTATTTTTTTGTTCCATCCATATTTCGCGGCTAATAGGAATAAAGGAAATGCGTTGTAGTAATGCTAAAATGTTTGAAGATTTTTTTTTTTTTTTTTTTTTTTTTTTTTTTTTTTTTTTTTTTTTTTGCTTAACCAATGTAGCGTTAAAATGAATTCCTGAACATTGATATGGCAATTGGAATGCCTTTTGTAACAACCCAACTGCCCTGTAATGGACATTTCAATACACCTGACAGTCCCATATTGCGCTATCAAATTATCTAAAAGCCTCTTGCTGAAATAGTATTGGGTTTCCAAGTCCACAACACGTGTATGCATGAAAAGCTTTTAACCAAATTTGACGTCAGACCAGCTTTGGAAATGACAATCGAAATGCACTCGCGTGAAACAGTATGAATCCAATAGGTAATGGTGGTGACCCCTTAGAACAGCCATAACAACACGCCCCCCCCCCCCCCCCAACACACACATACACATGCACATACACACACACACACACACACACACACACACACACACACACACACACACACACACACACATACACACACACACACACACACACACACACACACACACACACACACACACGCGGACATATATATATATATATACACACTCATATACATTTGTATATGTATATGCATATACATAAAATGTATATATATATAATGTATGTATATTAAATACATACAAACATATATATAGATAAATACACACACACGTGTGTGTGTGTGTGTGTGTGTGTGTGTGTGTATGTATATGTATATATATGTATATATGAATATATATATCATACACGGGAAATAACAGTGATGATAATAGCGGTGATGGATATAGCATAGGGATGGACATAAAGATAACCAGGATTGTTAATCATTTTTATTACTTATGATTTATCATCATGGTAAATAGTAGTAGTAAAGATTTTGATGATAATAAAATCAGCAACAACAACACCAATAATAACAATCATAATAATAATAACGATGGTGACAATGAGAACTGAGATTGAAAGACTCCATTTTCAAATTCTACCTCAAATCTTAGTAGATAACAGACTGATTTCCCTGTTTTCTGTTGTAAAGGTAATCCTGTTGATATTAAAATGCGTCTGTAACTTTTTGACAAACCCGGTGATAAGCATTAGTTGATACCTTTACACAGAGGCATCGGTTAACCTATTCATAGTGATAACGATATAGTTAACACTAACAATAATTGGAATAACAATAACTGCGATACCAAGAACAAGAGAAAAACAGTAACAACAACATCCACAGCAACAATAATAACAGACCAACAATAGCAAAAACTACATACATTATCATTTCAATCACTGTCTGTAATAAATATAGCCCGCTATGGCAAAACCCTCACCATGTAAATAAACTATGGCCTTGCCCTTGAAAACCCATCATGGAAAGTGACGTGCAATCCAAAACTTTTGCGCGTCGTTACAAACCTAACCTTGGGCCCGGATCCATAAATTCGTTCGTAAATTCAAGCGCGAAATGGCCTCGAGTGAATAAGGACTTTACGGATATGGAAAGACGTTGCTCGCTTTACTTTATTCAGTGAGTTTCGTGTGTTATCGTGTTGCTGTTGATTTGCATCGTTTTAATGATTTTATTTCACTGTAATTTGTATCAGATTATAGTAATTTCGCAATCTAAGTATGTATACCTCATTGGA
>NC_061829.1:33585916-33588416 GCF_019202785.1 Penaeus chinensis | reverse complement strand
CTGAAAGTGTGTTGCCACTGTCCCTGCCTCCTAACTCGAATCATTGCCTCAATATTGCAGCAATAATCATGATTCTTAGCACATCAACCATGGATTGCCGTGCTTAAGGGGAGAGTTGTAGTGGACAACTTTGTAGTGAATTCAACCCTACAGTAAGTGACGAATTGACCCTGAGGGAGTCAACTATCGCAATGCTTGTATTTGTTAACGGGGCTTTTCGTGTCGGAGCGGGCCGAGCGGTAAGAACCCTCCGAAGGCACGGTGGGCCAGGGATAAATGTGGTAAAATCAGAACTAAAGCTTAGGATTAAAAACAAAGTTAAAAGACTAAAATAAAATAAAACTGAACCCATGATACAAATAAATCTTAAAAATCTACATTTAACATTAAAACACTTGGGGTTTTTTAAACAGTGGGCTCCCCCGTTTTTCTTTACACAGCCCTCATTTTATGTGATGGCATATGTTAACTGTATACTGTTGACACCGACGAACGTGAAAAACAAACATAAAAAAGGATCCTGGGCACTACTCCTTAAGAAGAAAAAGGTAACATAAAAGAACTAAAACATTTTAGAACATTTAATAATAGATCGGTTTCGATAATATATAACAGTTGTATATCTGTAATAGTAATATTTCTTTCGTCTCGCTGGTTAGTATGTCAGGTCACTGCTCCGTTGTAGTCTTCCGTCCTTGGAGCATTGCCTGCGCTTATAAACTGTCTAGAGAGATAGGGAGATGTCCGGCAAATGTTCCAGATTTTTATGTGACCCTTGCACATATGACCAGGCCAGCGGAGGTTGGTAAAAAAAACAAAAAACAACAACAACAACAACTAAGTATGGTCTGACAGGCCCTTAACAATGTGGTTTTCGGGGTTCACCTTGATTGCATACGATTAAAACATTAAAATATGAATATTAAATGTAAAACAGGACTGAACATAAAAGTCATAGATACAATGATGTTCACACTAAAAGTTGAGCAGGCAAAATAAAAATAAATAAAAGCATTAAAATAAAGGTCTTTAACTCGCCTTAATTAGGGATACCTGGTGGGAAGGGCGAAACAAGGCTGTTCACCCTGAGGTGACCCGCAAACAGCTGGGGACGCTTTTAAAGGCATATGGCAGTGTTTATTTATTTCTTCGCAAATAAGATTAAATAAAGCAAAATCGTCTCACTGCAAGAAGTACAAAAATGCTAAAATCGCTTTTCACCTCCACCTCTCCCACAGGCGTATGAATATTTCCTTCCTTTTATCCCACGAGTGAGAAGGATTCGAGAACTGGCCTTGTGTCAGTTGGGTTACTTGTAAGGAATCCTCGGAGTGGGTCATAAAGTTAAGTGGTTGCCGAGATTGTTTAACTTAGGTGAAAGAGATTTACCAATTTATTTCTTCGAAAACGGACCAAAGTGATTTGGTGCACTTATTTATAATTTTAACGTGCTATGTTTTACTGTTTTTCAGTCTATTGCTCCTCTCCTTATATCGTCGTTTACACGATCCCTTTTCTCACAAACAACACTCAATTCTCTTTTCTGTTTGCATTGATGCTACTTTGTACACTTCTTGCAAGATGTAATTGTATCTGCAGTTCATTACAACTGCAGCAATACCGCGGCATCAATGTACTAGGCAAGGTTCTAGCTCACATTCTTCTGAGATGAATCTGAAACCATCTAGGTACCAGTGACAGGAGCAATGTGGATTTTTTCCTGGCATGTCCACAATAGACTGTGTCTAGAGTTTCGAATCATTGTGAAACGCCGTTATTAATTTGGTCGTGGGCTGCTCACAGCTTACAATGACATTAAGAAGGCATGTTACTCAGCACACTGGGAGATCCTGAAGATTAGGGAAATTCCAAACGGATTATTGGGTTAATAGCATGCGTGTACACTGATACTGAATGTGCTGTAAAGTGTGATTGGGGCTTATCCAGTTGGTTGGTTAGCAAAGCCTTCCCCAAACTCTTCGAACTTGACCCTCCTCCTGAGCTCTTGTTCGTTCTGTCCCTCAACAACTATATATTCTTGTAAAAATTATCTTCTTGTATCTGAAGAGGAACTCGTGAAGAGTTCGAAACGTTACGATTTCTATTCATTTCATACTGTGTCTGTTTTTCTTTTTTATCTTTGTGTATAGGCTTTTGTGTTTGTGTCTGTGTCATATATATATATATATATATATATATATATATATGTGTGTGTGTGTGTGTGTGTGTGTGTGTGTGTGTGTGTGTGTGTGTGTGTGTGTGTGTGTGTTTATACATACATAAACCTATACACACACACACACACATACACACACACACATATATATATATATATATATATATATATATATATATATATATATATATATATGCGTGCATGCGCGCACTCGCGTGTGTGTGTGTTAGGCTGTTTTTTTCAGGTCGAAGTCCTAAACAAGTGAAACAATGGAGGCATACAAGCACAGGGACGTGCACAAATACAGATATTTAGATAGATATG
>NC_061829.1:33565916-33578416 GCF_019202785.1 Penaeus chinensis | reverse complement strand
CAATGAGAGGGGGATCATTTCTTACTCAATTTTGTTAAAGTTTTCGAAGGAGTCAGGATGATGGAGAAAAAAGAATGTGTCGTATACTCAGGGCAATTTTCAATACATGAATGTCCAAAATCATCAAAGCCCCAAAGATGCTGCTTTCTCAAGTCGTATAGAAGATTGGGACCAAGATTTCTAAAGAATTTCGTTACATTCACATGGACATGGAATGTTGGATGCAAACATATGGTTGAGTAGCGCTTATTGTCATCTTATAAAAGGAAAACCTGCTTCTGGAAAACATACTTCCATATGGTTGAAGCAGTTTTACGAAACGTTGAATTAATCTTGGTATTTTACATTATATGGTGTGATATATTTTAATTCAATCTAGGGAGTAAGCTCGAGAAAGCACCAATTACCCATACACTATTTATGTAAAAGGTTAAAGTTCTGAAGGGCATAGCTAAACGTGAAATTCAGTCCAGTCATTTTTTCCGTCTAGACATTTGAAATATGGAGAGGCCGCCTGGATAGTTTTCTACAGTAAAAGGCAGCTCAGTGGCATATTTCAGCGGTGATAAGAGCATATCACTTTTGCATATGCAATATTTCCTTCCTCGTTATGATAAACTCTCTTCGGTATCAAACTTATTTGTTTCCCTTTTAAGTGACGCTCGAATGGTACAGGTGCAACAATGGCAAAGTCCTGAACTAGAGGGATGTTAGAAAATATAATTAAACCAGTGACATGTCTTCAATAACCTTCCCTTCTATATCTTAGTGCATGCAATTGCAGATTCGGTACGTAAATGTAGAAAAAAAAGATGCCGAGAGTGAAGCATATAGATATAATAATAAAAACACTAATTGCACATGAATGTTCATGGCAGAAAAAAACATAGCCATACAGTGAATAGTAATTCAGTGCAAACTGTTGTGCAGGATTTATACAAGTTGATAGCGATAATATTAAGTAACTGCTCTTAGTTTTTATTTACCGATTCTGAATGGGATATATTACAATAAAATGTAAATGCAACGTGAGTTCATGGAGAAAGCTTGTATGTTTTTCATGAAAGTTACAAATATATTATATGATTGAATTTTTTTGTATTAAGCGTATTGTCCGTGAAACATAAAGGAAATATGAATATAAAAGCAAGGCTTTTGTTTGCCAATAACAATGTATTGGTGCAGCAATAAAATGTGTTAATAGATCCAAAAACTTCCCTTCATAAACGTGAGTTTGGGTAACAGCTGACCCAAAGTGTGTGACCTGAACGCCTTCCAGACTAACTCCAGCCACGAGTATAAGAGCACAGAAAATTGTGTGTAATAATGATAATAATGGTAATATTTATTATGATTATAACGATAATGATAATTTACAATTTGATGACAGGTTCTTGTGACTTAAATCAAGGTTGATATTCAAGTTTTATGTTTAATGGCATTATACTATTGCTTTCGCATCGACAAACCTTCACATACAGGTCTAGAAAGCTGATTACTTTTAAAAATTATTTTGATCTCGTGATCCACAAACATATCATTACATAGCGTTGTGTTATCAGTGTGATTCCTTTCTAACACAAAAGCAGTTGTATCTACAACAGAATTCTTCAATTATCTGATGCAACTATCACATTAATGATCTTTTTGATGTTTGTGCAGCCACATTCACATATACCTCCGAAAATGGCACTTAACTCTAGCTAAGGGGAAATGACCAAAACTTTCTATAAAAAAAAAATATATATATATTTATATATATATATATATATTAAGTCCACTTTCATATTTTGTCACTGACTCTAATATGGCAACTGGAGATTATTGCGAACTGTCTTCGATGTGTTAAGCGTAATACATTTAACATACTTTTGTCTTGTTAGGTTTAGAATATGGATACCTGTACAGATATACCTGAAAGTTTTACCGTTTTCCTGTTCACTCATTGGTTCCTTATCATCTCGAAGCACACCGGGTCAGTTAATCTAAGAATGAACAGAAATTCCTATTTTAATTTCCTTTTGAAAACACGTAACATAACACTTGTTTCCATCCTCAGATTTAGCTCCATTATATAATGGACTTGTGCAGCAGTTGGTTTAGAATATCCATAAAATCCACAATCTTTTACACCAATGCTATCCCCTTTTGATCATCGAACACTGATATACACAGTCACTCCTGTTTTTTGTTTCGTTTTGTTTTTCTTTCAGTCTCTCAAATATATGACTTCGATGTTTCCCGACGAGTTTCTAACTTTTTGAATTTTAGTTTTAACCGTTCTACCCTGTGCTTGTACTTACAAACAAGCAGTGTTATTCCTGAGCGCAAATGCACCGTCTGAAAATCTGAATAAAATATTTACAGCTTTTTAAAATGTTTATATCACTGAGTATTACATGGAAACATTTAATATAGGCTCTTATATCTGGTACATTGATGATCTGAGCCTTTACCAGAGAGCATTTCACACAAATAAAAAACAACAGTTCTTAGTTCTCAATTTTGAATAATTATTATAATTTTCTATTAAGAAAAATATCAATGCATGCAATTCAAATATATATAATTTCAGTCATCTGTCATAGTAGAAGGAAACTGAATATACCAGCCTTTTGCTGTGCAGATACTGGTTGAATTTTGGTCCAACTCAGCTCAGAATCCAAGCATGTAGATATGAACTATGAACACTGGATACAAAAATGTTGTTAATTTAACAATTTGATATATTAGAAAGATTTGACTAGGATTTTCTTAAAGTGAAGAAATCAAAATATTCAAAATAACTTGACACAACTAAATATGAACATACATGAATATCTTAAGGTAAAGTTTAGAAATCCTGATAAAGATGCTGTATTAACAGAACTTAAGTGTCTTAAGTGGGTCGGCACTGGTGGTACCAACATCGATGATGGTGTTAGCAGCGTCAGTGATTGCTGTCACAATATATACTTAGTAGCAGCTGCACCTTACATCTCTCCCTTTGAGCTGTAATATCGACTATGGTCTGCCAAAGCCTAAATTTTTAAAATTGTAATATGTAGCATAGAACATACTTTATATATTTACAAATTAACTACCACAACTAGTACACATAATTTGTACACATCACGCATAAGGCTTCAAGAGAAATGTTCAACATTCTCGTTCAACATTCTCAGACCAAAGAGGAAGGTACTTGTCTTCCCTACATACACTGAAAAATGTATTAGGGGAGGATTGTGACATGGGTTTTATTAGTTTCCTTAGGGGAACAAATATTTTAAATAAAATTTAATTATGCATAATTGTATACATATGCTTTGATTTTTAATAAGACATTTATTGATAGATTTTTAATGTTTTAAATATTCTAATCTAGCAAGGTGTTTGCCCCTAATGACCTTAGCTGTTGATGCGGCAGATAATTTTATATAATCAATACCAATAATGCTCCAGCAGATATATGGAGAAAAAGAATACTATTAGCGCTTCTGTGCTTAAAATAGATTGACAAGTACTGTGTAGTGCGCATGCGCTGTAAAGGTCGCACAAACATTGGCGTTAGCAATTTAATAAAGACAGTGAGTCGATCTATTTATTTAAGTGTTTAAAAGCCTTAACGGTGCGTTCTTCATGGCTGAAATCTTTAACAAAAGGTGTATTCAGTGATTTAACAAATTCACCAGTTGTGAGGCCAGAAGCCCACTTGAAGGGAACAAAAGGCGGGAAAAACGAAAACAGAAATGAAGCTGTAGAAGTATAAACCTGAAGTTTACCATTTTCTCGATCAACTAGCAGATGCAGGTGGTGAGAGAAATTGGTCTATAATTCCCTGGTATAGAAGCATCCTTTCCAGATATAGGGACAGGAATGATTATAGCTTCTTTCCATGTGGATGGCACTGTGCCTCCCTATAGATCCTATTGAATAGATCCAACAGGAACTTTTGGGAACTCTCCGGTAAGTGAGATGTCATTTGGTATGGAATATCGTCACTTCCTGGGGCAGTCTTACTTGCGCAAAAATGGCAAGTTGTATGGAAGTTCTGTTGCAGTGCTACTGAAGAACGACACTGGGTGTTGTTCGTGTTCAGCCCGAAGAGTGGAGAATTGGGCAGTGTAAGATGCTCCAGAGGAGATCTCTGCCATGGATTTTGCCAGCTCATTTGCAACATCTGTTTTGTCAGTGAGGATTATATCATCTATTTTCAGAGCAGGTGGTGATATGGTTGTGCTCTTTCCAGCGATCTTAAGCACCTCGTCCCATACCCATGCTAAGGGGGTCCCAGAGTTAATTAAGGAGACATACTGCCTCCACGATGTCCGCCTAGCCTCTTTGAGCACTCGCCTGGCATTGGCTCAGGTCTTTTTGTACTGGATCAAGGTTACATTGCTTGGGCGTCGTTTCAACTGCCTTAATGCAGCTTTTCTTGCCCTGGCAGCTTGTTGGGATTCATCAGACCACCATGGTACCGGAGGTCGACGGTACTGCCCGCTACTTCTGGGAACTGATGCTTCTGCTGCAAGGTGAATTCGAAATGTGAAGTGATTAACAGCATTTTGAACACACTGGAAATCATTCACAGATCCTTGCAATACTGCAGTTGATCTAAAAAGATTCCAGTCTGCATGTTCAAGTCGCCATCTCTGCACTCCATTGGCTGGAATACCATTCACCTCCTCCAAAAGTATTGGATAGTGGTCACTATGATGCAAGTCCTCCATGAACCGCCAAGTGAAATTCAACCGCAAATCAGGTGAACCAATTGACAGGTCAATATTGGAGAATATCCCAGTTTGAATTTGGAAATGTGTGGGTGTGTCACTGTTCAGTAAAACTGCATCTACTCTTGAGAACAAGGACTCCAAAGCCCTTCCTCGAGGGTTGCACAAAATGTCTCCCCAGAGGTGATGCCGACCAATGAAGTCTCCCAAGACTAGAAATGGATGAGGCAACTGCTCAAGTGAATCTTCCAAATGATATATGTTGAGATTTTGTGGAGGGAGGTAGATGGATGCAACAGTGTAAGGTCGTGTCAAGCCTATTCTCGCAGCCTTCATCTGCAGTGTTGTCTGCAGGTGGATGGCCTGGAAGGGAATATCCTGACGTACCATCACTGTTATTCCTCCATGAGGTCCATTATCAAAGGTTCCATATTGGGCTTGAACTTGGAATCCTCTCAGGCATACATAAACTGGATTACATGAAGCAATTAGATATTGCAGTTCTTCCCACTTTGCATGAATTCCCTGACAATTCCATTGGATTGGGGTATCCAGTTCTTCAGGTTGACAAACTACTTCATAAGGTGTTTAGCAGCACCTGTGGTTAAGGCCCGCCCCATACCTTTAGGCTGCCCCTTTCCAGCATCTTGGGAGTATCTTTTGATGGGTTGTTTAACTGTGGAACTAGTTTCCACAAGATTCCCAAGATTGCACGCAGACGGTCACTCTCGTCTGGTGACGAAACCTTAACTACCAGGCTACTACCTCGCTGTGGGGTGATGCGAGGACCACGTTGACATACCTCAACTATCTTCCAATGTACTTCATAAATATCAAGACCAATGATAGATACACCATCAATGGGATCACTACTAGGTATTTACTATATGATACACTTTTATATTTACCAGGTAAGATTCCCTTAATATATTGAGGAGGACTTTTCTCCTTCTTACCTGGTTTGGGAGCTCGGGAACTACTACGATTCCCATTCTTGCCCTTTGGAATCTGGTAAGGTTCCAGAGTGACAATATGTGATGTTCCAGGGGGATTGGCCAGGGGATTGCGAAGGTTGTCAGGGAGAGAGCAAGTTCTTTGTAGATTTTCAGAAATCATACAAATTATAATCTTCATTTCCTCACCCCCCCCCCCCCCACCCACCATGGAGTCCAATGAGGGGAAGCTATAGTTGGGGCTCAAATTTTCCCAACAGCCACAGGCGCAGTGAGGAAATATACGTAGTCACTATTACAGTGCTGATGGTAGTCGCGGGACCTATGCGCTACCAAAGTTGTATTTACAATTAGTTTTGGGTATTACAACTTAGTCTTACCTTTCATGGTCTCATCGAATCGGTGACGTCTTTCATTCCTGTTTGCATGTCATGAAGGATAACCGCAAATACTCCAACAATTACTCCCACCGCGTGCGTACGAGCCATCACGTCACATAACATTTAGAACGCGAACCTCGAATATTTCGCAAGACTGTTCACCTGGATACTTCCGTGCTTAAACGCATGCACACAGTATATATCAAGACATAAAATATATTTACTGTGTGCACCTTCATAAAATTTGTCTCAACAGATCGATTTTGAGTTACTAAATGAATAACATAATTAAAGATTCGGATACGTTGGTCGCAAATATGACACCTGACGTCAGTGTATCTTAAAGCCACTATAGCTGGAGTTGAACATCTTTTAGTTTTATTATCTTTAATATATATATATGTATATCATATCATTCTATCCATTTACCCATCTGTTTATGGCTATGTAGTTATACATACATGTATATACACAATACTTGTATATCTATCTATATATCGTTTTTTTTTTTTTTTTTTTTTTTTGGGGGGGGGCGTATATATATATATACACACATACGAATATACATATATATATGAATGCCTCATTAAGTGATTTTCCTTATGGGAACAGCTACGAACATTATTTCATTTCAGATGTTTCAAAGTTTCTAACTTCATCTTCAGTGCTAAAAACAGATTAAAAGAACTATAAACATAAACTAAAATAGCAAGAATTATAACATAAAATAAAAATTGGTTCCTAGTAATATAACAGGCCATACAAGTAGTAAGGGGGAGGGGGGGGGGTGCTTAAAAGAAACTATAGTTAAATGAGTGAAACAAGGTAATGGTAAACAATGTAATGATTAACTTCATCAAAATCGACAATAAAATAGAAGTATAAGACAGTCTATAGAATAAAAAAGGGAAAGTAAATTAACCAAAGAACATAGAACCATTATTATAAAAACTTGCATGGAAAAATCTGTATTTATTCTTTGTAATGGGATGGCAGTTGTCGTACAGGGATTCTAAGGTGATGAGGTTAAAAATATGTGAGGCGGAGGTCAGCGTGAAAATCATTTTGTGTAGTGGATGTCCTGTGGAAAAGCAGTGTTCTCTGATGACAAATAGTGATGGTAAACTGAGCTGAATACCTATATGGTAAGATTTCACCATGTGTTCTAAGATACGGTGTTGTAGACAGCGTGTGGTACTACCCTCATATCGAGAGTTTCATCTCGAACATTTAAATTGATTGACAACACAGGATCTCAGCGCAAATGGTAAAGGCTTATTTTTATTCAAAAGAGAACGGTTAGTGGTAGTTGTCTTGAAAAAGAATCTAAAATCAATTTGTCTTTGCAAACGTTAGAACTAGATCTGTGTGTGTGTGTGTGTGTGTGTGTGTGTGTGTGTGTAACTATCTTCACAACACAAGATATGTATTTGACCAGTTTCGATTATATCTTCATTAGAAATACATGTATTTCTAACCGGTCGTAACCGGTCATACATTTTATACATTTGTCAACATGAATACGGTTCGAAAGGACACGCACACACACACGCACGCACACACACACGCACACACACACACACACACACACACACACACACACACACACACACACACACACACACACACACACACGCACACATACATACATACATACATACATATATATGTATTATATTATATATATATATATATATGATACATATATATGAATGCATATAAATATCTATCTCTTTCTCTATCTATCTATCTATCTATCTATCTCTCTCTATATATATGTATGTATGTATGTATATATATATATATATATATATATATATATATATATATATAGGTAGACAGAGAGAGAGAGAGAGAGAGAGAGAGAGAGAGAGAGAGAGAGAGAAATAAGAAGGCGAGACCTTAAGGAATATATATGAACATCAGAGTAGCAAACAGAAACCTATTGCGTACACTTCAGAGGACTTACAGAAGTATATAATTAGTTTTCCTGGAATAATATACAAAGAACAGAAAGTAATCACAGGCTTGATACGAAGTTATATTTGGTTTACTTTTTCCACAATAAATTACATTAATAAAAAGGACAAATAATTATTATTTTTTTTTCAGTTTGTCATTAGTTTTGTTGAGGTAAATTTTTATTTTATTCTTATTCTTATTATTGTTTGAGGTTTTATTTGTTCTATTTATTCATTTATTTTTTGTTTATTTGAAATGATAAGTCTTTTCATTGCAAAATCCATAGCATGTATTATCTTAGAACCGAAATCGTAATAAAAGAGATGTTAACAATAACAACAAAGGATTATAATATTAAGGTGAAGATGGTGATGATGAAGATGAAGATGCTGCTGATTAAGATGAAGATGCTGCTGCTGCTGCTGAGGATGAGGATGCTGATGACGATGAACTTGAATATCAATAACAATAATAATTCTCAGTATCATTATTATTTTATATAGATTTTTTTCTGAATGGACTGTTCCTTGGTTCTGCATTGTTATGCTGTCATGTTTCCGCCACATTTGACTTGTTGAGGTGTGATGTAATTTACTTTTCCCGACGCCATTGTTGATCAAATTGATGAAATGCATTTCTTCGAGTTCGTACTTTATATTTGGAAAACATTAGTATGATTAAAGAGAGAAAGGGGTGTGAGAGAGAGAGAGAGAGAGAGAGATAGATAGATAGATAGATAGAGAGAGAGAGAGAGAGAGAGAGAGAGAGAGAGAGAGAGAGAGAGAGAGAGAGAGAGCGAGCCTGAGTGAGACAGAAAAATCAAAATGTGATTGCTGAAATACGGAGGCAATGTATCCTTTTTCATCAATGGAACTACGGTCAACATATCAAATGTAGCAATGCAATTAATTAAATTGGAGTAGGAATCAACAGAGAACAATAAGCAATCGTTAGTAACCATTTCGATAAACAATGTTATACTTGGAAACCGTCCACTCTCAGGCCCTGTTATAAATTGAAAGAAAGGGGTTTGCTTGCCTTTGCTTGATCACCAGCTGCTTCGGAGGCTGTGCAGCTTAAATAATGAGAAAGTGTCACGCTGCACTTACATACGTCATTAGAGTCAATCTGACTACCGGATTAAATTAAAAACTTTATTATGATTTTTCTCTAACATAGGTACCACATTCGATAACGAACAAACACATTGAATGTTCTTTTGAGGGAAGAGTGATTAGCAACGACAGCAACAACAAAAAAGGGTTTTGTAAACTCATAGGTCGCTCTCACACCAGAATTGCAAGTGGAGCGTGGGAAGTGGCAAGTGACACGTGACACGGTGATTTCAGACCAAGGTTACACATGTCCGTTTTTTTCTGTGCCGTATCAGAGCCTGACGTTGGCGACCATGTTTTTTTCATGGTTGTCCGGTTACTTTCACTCAAATCACAAAATGGTCTCATCGGAGGATAAAGATGTTATTAGTTGTCCTAAGAGCTAAGTAATATTGTGGCAATCATCTAACTGGAGGACTTGGCTCTTCTCTTTGCCACTCCTATAGTTGTGTTAACTTCCAACAAAAACTTCCAATCCAGTCTACAATGGTCATTTACACATTCGAATACATTCTACAACCCATGAGACAAAACAAATACGAACGGCACCAAATGTCGGAAAATGCCGTTTTTATTATTCCTGATTAAAGAAAATAGACTTTCTTCGACGCCCACCACACCAAACGTGTCTGTCTGCGTGATATTGCAGTTAATTAAAGTAAAACCCGGAATAACTTTGTAATAGTGGAAATCCCACTGCATACACCTAGTCTCCATCAAAGTTACTATATTATCAAAGTTAAAATACAAATTGGTGTTGTGTGATTGGTTACAAATATTTCATGCAATATAATGATAATAATAATAAAAAAATTGCAACAATAATAATGATAATAGTAACGATAATGATATTGATAATAATAACCACTATTAATTGTTATAATGGTGATGATGACAATAACGTAACAAAAGTAACAATAAAGATCATTATAACAACAATGATAATAACAGCAATGGCAATAATGATATTAATGTCAATGAATAGTTAAGTCCGTGGAAATTAAACAGAAAAAGTCGAGGGGACTCCTTTCCCTCTTTCACCAACACATAAACACACACACAAACACATACACACACAAATATATTCATAAACACAGCCATAGATACAAACACACCTCGCTGGAATCTATATTAGAGTTGTTAAAGCTTTAATAACCTCATCCATGTTTGAAGAAGTCACACATTATCACTATTTTTTCAGATATTGATGTGACGAATACTTAATGTTGAGCAATGTCATTATGATTACCCTTTATAGTTGTCAATATTTCAGTATAACTATTACTAGTAAGTGTCCTAGAAATATTATCCTAACACCTATGACATTTTCGAAAATTAAAGATAGCAATGGAAATTAACACGAGCCAAAGGAACTTTCGTAATTCACATCCACAAGACAATTTTTCATTTTAATCGCATCAGAGCCAACGGGTGAGTGGAGAGACAAGTGTCATATTGCGTGAGGGATGGCCGACACGCGATTCATGAATAAATCACATAAGAAAAACATGAAATTTCCTTTTAAAACAGAATCGTAAAGTGTGCATCGAGTATTTTTGCAATAGTGATTACGACATCTTTATCAACATTATTATAAAATTATATGTATATATATATATGCATATACATATACATACACACACACACACACATACATATATATATATATATATATATATACACATACACATACACACACACACACACACACACATATATATATATATATATATATATATATATATATATATATATATATATGTTTATATATATATATATATATATATATATATATATATATATACATACACACACATATATATACCTACACACACATATATATTTATATATAAGTGTGTGAATTTATTATCATATATATATATTTTATATATATATATATATATATATATATATATATATATATATATATGTATGTACACACATATATATCTATACATACATACATACATATATATATATATATATATAAGTATATATACATATATACATATATACAAGGCCTCCATCATAAAACAAGGCCTGCCCCCACGACAAAGGAACATGGTAGAAGCGGCGTTCATCCACTCAACCAACACCTTCAACACCGCAACAGGGAGCCACGAATTAGCCAAGTTCGTCGCATGCTTAATTACCGACGTTACCTGGCCACTCTATACACTCTATATATACACGTTTGTGTATCTCTTGTCTTGTTTGCACTGATGAAGCAATAAAGTGAAAAGGCCTTTGGCATATTCGTGTGTTTTCCTGTACTTCCCTTCCCTGTTCTATTTGCAGTGCGTATATATAAATATATATATATATATATATATATATATATATATATATATATACATATATATGTATATATATATAAATATATACACACAGATAGATAGATAAAATAGACATATATCTATATCTATATATATATATGTGTTTGTGTATATACATATATATATATATATATATATATATATATATATATATATATATAAATGAATTATCTAATATATATATTTAAATATATATACATAAATACATATATATGTATGTATATATATATGAGTGTACACACACACACACACACACACACACACACACACACACACACATACATACACACAAACACACACACACACAAATATATATATATATATATATATATATATATATATATATATATATATATATTACATAACAGAGGCTTAAACATAAACATATTCAGACATACATATAAAAAAATACAGTGCATCATCCATCATATTGAAAGCATGCTCTTTGTAGCTATGTCAACTTTAATAATTTAAGTATCTGCTGTAACCTAAGGAAATCTCTTCCAAACGAATCAGATGTTTTTTTGTTTCTATAGTGCATTACTAAATGTACTTCCGGCGCTTACTCCTGACAATGATAGCGTAATATACTTCAGACGAAAATGCATTCAAGCATTTAAAGTGTGACGCAATTGTGACGTCTACAAATCCACCACGGCCCATACTTTAAAACTTTATTACTGTCTTTCCCGTGTCGGTCGAGAGATTTTATTCTTTAAACACCCTAGCTTCAAATTGGCGTGGCGGTGGGGCGCCAGCATGAATGTGTTTTTCATGAAGGCGTTCGACAGTTTTCTTCTTTACTCTTAAGCTTTCACTCACTTACTTTCTTATTGTGTATAACGACACGAAACATCTGAATTGTATTTGTATGATTTTTTAGCAATTGTTTTAAAATCGAAGTATGTTTTAAAGGTTTTATATCTTAGAATCTGACTATATACTTCACTCATTTCACCATTACATGTTAATCATTTGTTGGAAGTTGAAGCAACTGCCTTTCTTTTATAACACATTCCATATTAAAAATGGTGATAGCATGTAC
>NC_061829.1:33505916-33508416 GCF_019202785.1 Penaeus chinensis | reverse complement strand
ATTCATTTCTATTAAAACAAGCATCTTTCTTCAAAATACTTAGCGAAGGGAAATAGGAGGGGAGGGGTGTTGTTGTTACCTACTGGTGTTTTGTTGACACTTTACATATCTCGCAGATTATTTTTGTATCCTAGAAGGCCTGTGGTTTGTTTCCCTGCATGTTGCAAGGCATATCACATTAAATACATTAAGAATCAGAACGAGATCAATTCGAACCCCAATACTAGTCAATACATTATGAATCAGAACGAGACCAATTCGAACACCAACATACCAACTCATTCGTCACATACGGTTTTGTCCGTTATTGAATGTTTCAACACCCCTCCTAACAACAGCTTTTTGTGTAGCTGTGTATATATATAAATATATATATATATATATATTTATCTATTTATTTGTATATATATGTATATATACACACATTTATATATATGTATATATTTATTAATGTATTTGTTTGCATATATATATGTGTGTGTGTGTGTGTGTGTGTGTGTGTGTGTGTGTGTGTGTGTGTGTGTGTAAGTATGTATAAATAGCTTCCACGTGGCGTACAGAAGCAAGTATACGCGTGGCTTCACCGCAGGCGCCCCAACGTGCCCCACGCCCCCCACCAGTACTTAAGGCTCAGGATGACCCAGGTCAGTCTCAGTCCTTTCAGAGAGTCTTGCCTATCGCTGCGGGTCAGGCTGGCCGGGTCCACCCTCCGGGCAGACCAAGCACTTAGCCTTACGAAGACTTGTATCCGTGTTAATATCTGTGTTGCTTACGCTTCTCAATAAAAGAGGTTAAGCCAACCGTCTGTTTTACTACCCCTGCTAAACCATATGTTTAAGGTCTCATATAGACCCTTTACAGTGGGTGTGTGTGTGTGTGTAGACACGCATACATACACACACCCATATATATATATATATATATATATATATATATATATATATATGCATATATGTGTACATATATATTTATATATATGTATATATATATATATATATATATATATATATATATATTGCACCAAGTAGCAGAAATGGAATGCTGTTCAGTCCTCTAATGTATTTAATGATAACTTTTTATCATGATGAATTACTAATTTTGGAAGAACCGATTACAGTTTGTGTCAGAAGCATTCGAATCTTTACAATTTCTTTTTTTCTTCTAATCAGAATTATGAAATTTTCACTATTTGGAAATGTCTCAGAAGTTTAAAAGATTGATCAGTTTCCATTTCCTAATTCACAATGGTATACTGACTTTGTGTGCGAGAAATTGACAAACTGTCCAGTCTATGAACGCATTGTGAAATAATAGCATTACTGTTTCATCATGTAAAGCATAGCATACAGAATGACTCCAAATAGTTTTCAGTCTTTAAGCTATTTTACTTTGTTTTCTTTCGTATTCAATATCTAACATCGCATTTCCCCGTAAAGGAATCAGTGTCATTTCCCTAAAAACAGTCGCAAACTAATTATACACGTTCTGTTTAGAACATGTAACCAAAAATAAACAATATAATGTGTGTAATTCATGTCTTTCGATTATACATTTATATCGTGAATACACAAGGAGTACTTGTTTATGAAAACCCTTACGTCGGCAGTCAGAGGAAAGCTCTTCCTGAAGCGGAGAAGTGAATCCTGCAAATCCTCTCGCTGGGCCGTGCAGTTCATTTCCGTTTATGTCCTTGGCGCCGACTGATGCATGAAATTCATTGTAAGCAACTGTAGTACCATTTCCCGTCGGCAGTGTAGACGCATGGGTATTTCTTTAACGGTTTATTCTTAACTTTATTCTCTTTGTAGATATAAGAACAACAAACTTCATACCTGCTGCAACATCAACTTACATACTAAAAAATCCACCACCACACGTGGCTGCCCAAGCGCAATGTATCTAGCCAATGGCGAAAGTTTTGATCCCGAATTGTGGGGGAATCTTCTCTTCTTCCTGTTGTATCTCGCCATCAACTCCTGAGCCCACATCGGAAGGGACAGACGGAGGAGCCAAGCCGGCCAGAGTCTTTCACCCGAGTACAAAACACTCTAAAGGCTTGCAGGCGTGCGGCATGATCGCATCCGACGGCGAAGACAGTAAACACCATTAACGCCGCAGGTTTTAATATGCACTGAGGCACGAAGTTGGCGGTGACTGCGAAAACTTCGGCCTTTCATTAAAGTTAAGATTGTGATGAGACGTTTTGTAAGGAGACTTCCTTCGGCAACTCTCAAACTCGTGAGGAGGGTTATGGCACAGATAGCTGTTGAGATTTCAGGTCCTCATGATAATCATATAATCTGGCTATTTAGGATTTTGGGCCGGCGCTTGGCCTTCCGTCTGGGGATTCGTTTTTAGGGGAGTGCAAGAGTTTCAAGTAAAAGATAAAGGGGAAGAAAGGTTGTGCTTAAACTAAGGGCTATTAAGGGTACAAAGCAACTTTACCGTGTGTATGTATTTATGTATATATATATGTATGTATACATATATATGTATATAT
>NC_061829.1:33495916-33500916 GCF_019202785.1 Penaeus chinensis | reverse complement strand
AATAATAATAGCAATAATATAGAAAATTATAGAAGTAGTAAAAGTAACGGTAGTAGTGGTAGGCTACAACAACAACAACAACAACACCAACAACAAAAGTAATAATAATAATTATGATGATGTGATGATGATAATGATAAGGGTAATGACAATGGTCATGATCATGATCATGATAATGATCATGATATATAATGATGATAACCAATAATAAGAAATATAATAACAGTTTTGTTTATCAATGTAGAAATAATTTCATCAGTAGTTCTATCTCTATTACTGATGAGAGTTAATGAAGATGATAAGAGTGACGTGATCAAAAACAGCATCAAAGGGTAGTTTGGTTGCGTATCTAGGCTTCGGATAAAAACACTACCGATAAGGCTTGGATGAGTGATGAGCAATTAAAGTGATGACAGTGATGATAACTAGAATACTAAAAAGGATGAAAGTAAAGATAATGATAATAATCGCAGTAATAATTATAAGAACAGTTATCATGACGACTGAGTACAGTATCAATAGTACGACAGCATATGAATAATCATAATTGTATGAATAATGACATTTAAAACTGTAAAGATATATTTTTCTCAGCTGTTATAATACTGATAATGGGGAGAAGAGTAATGGAAATAATACCATAATAATTATGTAATCCAGGAGTCTGTAATAATAAAAAGTAGGAATGAGAAAAAAAGTACAAGTCAATATATATATTTTTTTTAATAATAGTATCTTTTACTCTTACTTTCAGTTTTATGTTAAAGTAAACAGAAAGTGATCGTATAAGATTAGAGGAAAAGGAGATATGAGATTGGATTTTTTGTTTACGTCTTCGTTATCTACTGATATCCCGGCTGCCAAAAAGTTTTTCGAACTTTAATCTTTTCGGAAAGTTTCATTCTTTTTCACATTTCTTCTTCTTTCTTTCGCTCCTCTTGTCGAAATGCTTATACCAGGATATCCACACCTTGGTTATAGATCACACACACACACACACATACATACATACATATAGACATACATACATACATACATACATACATACATACATACATACATATATACATACATACATGCGCACACACACACACACACACACACACACACACACACACACACACACACATACACACACACACACACACACACACATATATATATATATATATGTATTCTGTAATAGGTTTGTCACTCAGGTGTCGTATCGTGAGTATGAAGAGGTAGACTAACACACTCTTGAAGAATTTCATCTTTATTTTAGACGTTACGAAGGTATAAACTAGACCTCCATCATCAGTAAACTGTCAAAAGAACCATTAAAAAGTCAGTTAGACAATAATTGATATGAATACTAGGTTCCAAAACAAATTATAAATACGCAAGATAAATGAGAACAATATATACATAGAAGTAATGAAAGCATAAAAAAGAACGGCATAAAATATAATATAAACATATAAATGGAATGACATAACATATATACAACGAAACAAAAGAATATAATAATAAAAAAGGAACAAAACTAACCAAAGTGGGTTGTTGGTGAGAGGGAAGGCCTATTGGGTAAAAAAAGGTTGTTGCGGTGGTTGTATTGTTGAGTTCGGGTTTCATCTTCTGTGTGTACACGGATTCCGAGATGTTAAGGTCTGAACGGGAGGAATGAGAAGATAAAATACTGAAATCTGTGTTGGAGAAAGGGTGTGAGTGAAGTAGAGAGTGTTCTCTTATTGCCGAGAAAGATGGTTTGCTCAGCGGAAGGCCAGTCCTGAAGGATTTGCCTTTGTGTTCTAGGATGCGGTGTCGTAACCATCGTGAGGTAGATCCCACGTACCGAGCTTGGCAGCAAGGACAGGTAAATAAGTACACTACGTTAGAACACTTAAGAATGACAAAACAATACTAATTACCAAACCAGATAGAAGACGGGGCGTTGTCATTTTAAACAAGTGTGATTATAAACAAAAGATTATGAACATTCTCAGTGACCATACAAAATTCAAACGAATCACTACTGAGGTATCAACTCACTTGTATAAACACACACATAGACACACACACACCTATATATATATATATATATATATATATATATATATATGTGTGTGTGTGTGTGTGTGTATACATATATATATATATATATATATGTATGTATGTATGTACGTATGTATGTATGTATGTATGTATGTATGTATGTATGTATGTATGTATGTATGTATGTATGTATGTATGTATGTATGTATGTATGTATGTATGTTTGTACATACATACATACATACATACATACATACATACATACATACATATATGTATGTATATATACATATATATATATATATATATATATATGTATATATATAAGTGCGTGTGGACGTATGTATGTATGTATGTATATATATACATATATATATATAAATGTATATGTGTGTGTGTATGTGAATGAGTGTGTGTGTATGTGTGTACATATGTATATATATATATATATATATATATATATATATATATATATATATGGATATATGTATGTATTTGCGTATGTATATATATACGTACACGTAGATTTATACATATATATATATATATATATATATATATATATATATATACACTCACGTTATATATACATACATATATGTGTATATATATATATATATATATATATATATATATGCGTGTGTGTGTATAAATGTACATTATTTGTATGTCTATATTACATATATGTGTATATATATTTATATACATATATTTATATACATATATATATATATCTATATATCATATATACGAGTATATATATGTGTGTGTATGTGTGTGGGTGTGTGTGTATGCATATATATTTGTTTTCTTCTTGCTTTTGTTATAGTTGTTGCTATATTTGTTCATATATATATATATATATATATATATATATATATATATGCAAATATGCATATATGAATTGATCAATTCCCCGGCGCGGCAGTCATAAAAATGCCTGCGCTCTGACTGCTTCCTCGAACGCGATCTCACGGCAAGAAAACGACAAATCGCCTTGACAGGCTAAACGCAGTGTCGTAGGGGAAATCGCTGCCTTGGTACAAGTGTTAGCACACGAAACCGCGGTTGACTAAGCAGGGCATCAAATCAGGCAAAGTTGCGACTGCCAAATAACCTCTCAAATAATGACTAGAGAAAGGCCGATTTCGTACAGTGGAATGAATGGCTGTTGAAAAAAAAAAAAAAAATGTATATATATACATATATAAACACGTGTGTGTGTGTGTGTGTGTGTGGTGTGTGGCTGCGCACCTCGCCGTCTATAACTCCGATTTCGCTATTATTGACATCATCCTCGGGTTCTTGACCAAATTACATCGCAACCGCTTTCCCGGACAATCCTGGACCCTGGTTGCCGTTTTGATGACTTGCCGTATATATATATATATATATATATATATATATATATATATTGGTATATAAAAGACCCTCTTGGACCGCACGCCGACCAAACCAGGGCATCGGCTCTTACCGCGCTGTACGCCAAACACACCCGCCTGAAGGCTTCACCTTGTATCTTCGTCCTCTTAGCTGGAGGATGGTATCAAATCTTTTTTTTTTTCAAGAGGCGGGTACTAGCCAAACACACACACACACACACACACACACACACACACACACACACACACACACACACACACACATATATACATATATATACACACATTTGTATGGATATCCATCTATCTGTTTATCTGTCTCTAAATATACATTAATTTATACTTATATATATACATACATATTAATAAATATATATATACATGTACACATACATATACACACACACACACACACACACACACACACATATATATATATATATATATATATATATATATATATAAATATATATACATATATATATTCATATATACATATATATATATATATATATATATGTATTTATGTACACACACACACACACACATATGTGTACATATGTATATATATATATATATATATATATATATATATATGTATACACACACACACACACACACGTATGTTTACATATGTATACATATACACACACACACACACACACACACACACACGTATGTTTACATATGTATACATATGAAAAGGAGAAAACACACTACCGTGTTGATACTATGGTATAAAAACCCACACTGTAAAACTAGATTTAATTGAAAAAGAGAGACTACAGTTTCGGAATCCACACACACACACACACACACACACACACACACACACACACACACACACATACACACATTCACGCGTACGCGCACATATAAACACACACACACACAGACGTACGCTTACGCTAATACACTCACACACACGCTCACACGCACATACGCACACACAAACACACACACACGCGTATACACGCACGCATACGCTAATACACACATATACACACGAGCGCGCGCGCGCATAAACACTCGTGGATAAACGCACGAGCACATACGCACAAACACACACGCACATGAGTACACACGCACGCATACGCTAATACACACATACACACACGCACGCGCATGCACGCACACACCCTCATGGATAAACGCGCAAGCACATGCGCACACAAACACACACATGCGCGTACACACGCACGCATACGCTAATACACACATATACACACGCGCGTGCGCGCGCGCTTAAACCCTCTTGGATAAATGCGCGAGCACATACGCACACACACACGCACGCACGCATACGCTAATACACACATACACACACGCGCACACGCACACACGCACACACAAACACACACACACGCGTATACACGCACGCATACGCTAATACACACATATACACACGAGCGCGCGCGCGCATAAACACTCGTGGATAAACGCACGAGCACATACGCACAAACACACACGCACATGAGTACACACGCACGCATACGCTAATACACACATACACACACGCACGCGCATGCACGCACACACCCTCATGGATAAACGCGCAAGCACATGCGCACACAAACACACACA
>NC_061829.1:33480916-33488416 GCF_019202785.1 Penaeus chinensis | reverse complement strand
TTTCCTATACTCGTTTATTTTTTCTCTTATATGGGTAAGCGTGTGTATGTGGTCTGTTGTTGAGAATCCACTGCGGAAACCTGCCTGTTCTCTAGGCTGGTTAGAATCCAGAATGTCAGAGATGCGAGTTGTGATGATTTTAGTGAACAGTTTGTTTGTAACTGAAAGGAGACTTATGGGTCGGTAGTTTTTTAGATCCCTTCTGTCCCCTTTTTATGAATCAAGATAATTGTTGCATTTTTCCAGGCTTTCGGAATTTTTCCATTGAGAAGGCATTTGTTAAAAAGATTGGCTAGTTTTACTGTTGCAATTTCTCATGCGTCTATTATAAGGTCTATACTAATACCGTCTTCACCTGGTGTTTTCCCTCTCTTCATGCCTTTAAGCGCTCTCTTGATGTTAGGTACTTCTCTAGTTACAGCGTTCTCTTCTATCCGTGGCTGTTCATTTGCATTGTAAAGTTCCCTATAAAAGTTTTCCACTACTCTTATGATTTCATTTTTATTATATGTCACATCTCCGTCTGGTTTCTTTATTGCATATATTTGATTTCTCCCTATTCCTAGTCTCCTCTTAGCTGTTTTCATGCTGGTACCTGATATCACTGTTTCATTTATTATTTGAGTATTGAATTTGCGCACATCTTCTCTCTTCTTTTTGTTTATAGTTTTTGTTAGTTCAGCTAATTCTATTTTGTCTCTGTTTGATGATGCTTTCATGACCCTACGTTTTTACATAAGTTCTTTGGTTTCTATCGAGAGCTTACTGGAGTTTTGTTTGACGTTCTTACCGCCAACTTCAAGAGCAGCTTCCTTTATTATGTCATTGAACTGTTTGTTGATTTGGTCAATGTTGAGGTCTTCGTTGCTGAGAAGTGAATATCTGTTTTAAATGTTAATGCTAAATTCTGTCCCTTTGGTCTTCAAGTTAAGTAAGTTTGGCTGCGGTTTTTGTATGAGTTTATTCCTTTCCCTTCTGAGATCTAATTTAATTTAGCCTCTGACCAACCTATGGTCGCTGCCAGCATTTACTTTATTAATAACTTCCACATTTTTTATTATATCGCGCCTGTTTGAAATTATGAAGTCAATTTCGTTTTTGATGTCTGAGGGCGATTTCCATGTCCATTTCCGCTCTAGTCTTTCTTCGAAGAATGTATTCATGATACTGAGTGATCGAGCCTCCGCAAAGTCGACTAGCATTTGCCCCCTCTCATTCCTAGTGCCTATTCCGTGATTCCCCACTACGGTTTTTCTTTCTGTCTTTTTACCTATTTTGGCATTAAAGTCCCCCATAATTATTGTGAAATGAGTTTTTACTCTTTCGTTAGCTAAATGAATATCTTCATAGAAGCTCTCTATTTCGTCATCACTGTGGCTGCAGGTTGGAGCATAGACTTGAACAATCTTTAAGTTGTACCTATTATTTAGTTTTATCATTACTGAAGCCACTCTTTCGTTTATACTATGGAATTCTACTATATTCTTTTCCAAACGTTTGTGAACCAAGAAACCTACCCCTAATTCTTGCTTGCTACCCTGTGGTTTGCCTCTCCAATAGAGGACGTGTCGCCTAATCTTCTAACCTCACAGAGTCCTACAACATCCCATTTAATGAAGGAAAGTTCCTCAAGTAATGCTAGTAAGTCGGGTTCCGTTCTCATTGTCCTTATATTATATGTGCAAAGGTTCATCAACGTGGGGCGGCCGGGTCTTAGCCGGAGATTCTTAGCACCCTCTGCTCCGGAGCGATCCTGATCGCCGCCGTAACCAGGTGCTCCTTCGCTTCCGGCAATTGAGGGCCGTTGATCTGTTTGTGCAGTCATGGTTTTTGATTGTGAGGTAGGCAGCCGAGTTGCCTGCCACCTACTGGCCTAGGTGTATCTTGGTGGGAGGGGGAGTATTTTAGCCGGGATGCTACTGATAGGCCCCTCCAGCAAGGTTAGCCCTGTCTAGTGTAGACCTATGAGCAGCAACACACGGGCCTGCTCACTACACCAGGGTATACTCCCGTGAGCATGGGCTTGAGTATCAGAAGTGCGTTTATTTGTGATTGTATTTTTATACACTGATTTTATTTATGCGTATGTGCGCCTAGTGCAGACATAGTTGTTCTCCCGCAAATGCCCTAATTACTACGCATATGTTCTTTTCGTGCACATGCAGCATACGCCTTTACAAAGCTCCTATGCATAAGTTATGCATACATACTCATACATTATGCACAACTACACCCATGCGCATGCATACACATATATAAACATACATATGTATGTACTCACCCACACGTATGCGCACGTATTCATGCTCACATATGTTGTATACATACTTATGACTATGAATACCCATATAAATATGCATATACATTGAAGCACACACATACATACATATATATACACATACACACATATATGCACATATATAAATTTATATACATATTCATACATATGCACCCATATACATACATATGCACATATATATACACATACACATACATATGCACATATATATACGCATACACATACATATATCCACATACATACACATACATATATCTACCTATATACGCATACATACTAGTATACATGTGTACACATACATACTCGTATACATACATACACACATATATGCATACATCCATATATACATACACACATACCTACCCATACATACACACACAAAAGGATACGTACACGTAATTTTGCATACCTCGGCGCACTGCCGTGTATACGCACTCATACTCGTGCACAAACGTTTGAACAGCGTCTGCATGAGCGCACGTACGTACTCCATTATAATGAGCCCATGCATTATAATGTGCATAGATTGCCTAGGCCTGCAGCCTAGGGCTGGGGGAAGGCGGATGATATGGGAGAGGAGGATTTAAGACGGTGTTGGAAAGGGTAAGAATGGGGTTTGGGGTTAGAGGGAGCTAGAAAGGTGATTTTGTATCTGGCAGTTTTTCGGAGAGGTGTCGCATTCCTTAGCGGTTGCTAAGCCTACCGGTCTGCGCCATCGGACGACCGCGGCCGCGGGTCGCGGGGTCATATTTCTATATACTTGTGTATATATATATTTATACACATATACATATATATGTGTATATATACATATATAGATAAATTTATGTATATATAAAAATACATGTGTACCTATATGTAAAAACATATATGCATACATACATGTATATGTATATGCATATATGTATATATATAAATATATACATGTACATCTATATATACATATACATACATATATATATATATATATATATATATATATATATATATATATATATATATATGCATGTGTGTATATACATATGAATATATATATATATATATATATATATATATATATATATATATATATATATGCATGTGTGTATATACATATGAATATATATATATATATATATATATATATATATATATATATATAAGTACATATATATATTTATGTATACATATATCAAAATCCAAACACACGCATATATATAAACGCCGTGGCACAAGTGTCAGCGCGCCCAACCGCGGTTGATTAGGAAGGGCATCCAATCATGCAAGGGTGACACTGCCATATAACCTCTCAATAGTGAATTGAGAGAGGCCTATGTCCTGCAGTGGAATGAATGGCTTTAAAAAATAATAATAATAATAAATATATATATATATATATATATATACATGTATATACGTGCATATATATATATACTGTATATATATATATATATATATATATATATATATATATATATATATATTTATATACATATATACGCGTGCCCGCTGCCAAGCCAGCCACGCCTGCGTTACGGCCCGCGGGTCCTGACCCTGCTGTTGGCTCTGTTAAACCTGAGGATGGACTCCCCTCAGTAACCTCTTGCACAGCCGCTACTCGCAAATATTCCAGTATGGGTATTTCGGTTAAGCCTGAGGACGGTTTTCCCTCAGCACTCGCTCGCGAACACGAGGCACGTGACGCCTCCATTCCAGTGGTTGTTTCAAAGCCTGAGGACGGTTTTCCCTCAGCACTCGCTCGCATACCCGAGGCTCGTGACGCCTCCACTACAGTAGTTGTCCCACAGCCTGAGGACGGATTTCCCTCAGCGGTCACCCGCAAGCCCGAGGCCCGTGAAGCCCCACTCCAGTAGTTGTTTCAGATCCTGAGGATGATATTCCCTCATCACGCGCACGCAGCTGATGACAGTTGTGCATGAACCACAGCGTTAGATATTTTAATCAGTATAGTCCTTGATACCTTTTTTTTTTCTCCTTCCTTCGCGGACTGTATGGTGCCGGTGAGCATGCCATCTACGGTTGGCACGGCATTGATGATTTCAGATGGAGTATGTGTCCATATGTTGGTCGCCCTACTCGCGCCACGAGGTCATTATGACCCCTGGTACCTCAAGCGTGTCCCGGGTAGATGAGCTCGACCTTCCCTACGCCTACTCGTACCACACCTCTGTTACACATGCTCATTGGCCTGTCGACACCTGCATCCCCGGTGGTTTTGAATACATTGTCGTTTGTTTTACCTCCTAAAGGGACTGAGGATTGTATTTCTGTATTACGTGACTTTTCTAGTTTTCCGCTTTTACTGAGGATTCCTGACTATTCCACGAGACCATTAGACGACGTCAACTTAACACACGTCAATTGCAACAACGCTCTAACTGCCTTCATGGTCAGCACCTTTTACACCATGTACTCGCTTTGCTGTCATTATAAAGTTGTTAACTTTGTTGTACCTACATATGCATATATACTTGCTTATTACAGTCACCCACCGTGTATCCACACATGTTTTATATTGTGTTACGTTAGATTATTCATTACTTATTTTACTCCCTCATATATCTATCTTTTCGTTATGTTGTAATTTGATTTAGTATAAGTTACTACCCCTATGTTTAGTTTACATATATTTCTCTGTTTCCATACATTGTGTATCCTATTGATATAATTATATCACCTACTGTTTATCTGTTGCATTTCTATGTACTTAGTATTTAGTTTTGTGTGTAGGTTATTTTATGCTTAGGTTATATTGTTTAGCTAGCTGCGCCTTTTCACTTTCTCTGGCACCTTTTGGGGCGGAGACCGCCGCGGTAGCGTGGCCGAGCGATGTAAGACCCATTTCACACATGGCTCATTTCAGCACACACCTAAGCCTATCCCCAAGGAGGTTCTCTAATGGACCTCAAGTGCCGCACATAACCCCTATAGCTAAAGGATCCCCCTTGGGACCTCTCGCAGCAGACCCCTTCCCTTGCTCTACTATTGCTCTACTATTGCCATACACATAACACTATCAGACCTGAAGATGGAATCCAGGTGGATTCCGAAACTGTAGTCTCTCTTTTTCAATTAAATCTAGTTTTACAGTGTGGGTTTTTATACCATGTATACATATATATACACACACACACACACACACACACACACACACACGCGTAAGTATATATATGTATATGTATATGTGTGTGTGTGTGTGTGTGTGTGTGTGTGTGTTTGTGTTTGTGTGTGTGTATGTGGGACAAATTTCATGTAGAACAACGAAGGGAAGTACAGGAAAACACACGAATATGCCAAAGGCTTTTTCGCATTTATTGCTTCATCAGGGCATATAAGGCAACGGATACATATATATATATATATATATATATATATATATATATATATATATATATACACACACATGTACTGTGCGGTCAGGTAACGTCGGCAATTAGGCGTGCGACGACCTTAGCTAGTTCGTGGCTTCCTGTTGCGGTGTTGAAGATGTTAGTTGAATAGATGAACGCCGCTTCAACCATCTTCCTTTGTCGTGGGGGCAGGCCTTGTTTTATGATGGAGGCCTGGGACCACTTAGGGAGATGGCCGTCGGTGTCGATGTGAACAACGAAGGCGCGCCTCTTGTCATGTCGTCGGAGGGCGCTGCGGTGTTGGTCAATTCGTTGTTCGTGGACGCCAAGTTCTGTCTCATCTATGTATACCCCATCGCAGCCACCGCAAGGTATGCTGTACACCTGGCTAAGAGGTTTGCTGTGGTCTGACCTCTTAACCCTTTTCATTATCCTACACCCTTTTCGAGTGTGGGATGATGATTCTGTGTGTCTTGTTCAGTGTGGCGATTAAGCGATGTTAATTACGCCAGTGAATCAAATGCGTGTTTCATTAATTTAATCCATTTTGGTTAATTATTCGTCTGATACTGAGCTCATGAAGAATTCGAAACGTTACGATTTAATTTGCATCTTTGTGGTTACGGTACTATCTCTCTATCTATATATGTATGGATGTATAATGTATATACGTATGTGTGTATATATATGTGTATATATATATATATATATATATATATATATATATATATATATACATGGAGAGAGATAGAGATAGAGAGAGATAGATAGATAGAGAGAGAGAGAGAGAGAGAGAGAGAGAGAGAGAGAGAGAGAGAGAGAGAGAGAGAGAGAGAGAGAGAGAGAGAGAGAGAGAAAGAGAGAGTTTATATACTGTATATATGCACATATCATCAGCATTACCATGCACATAATACGTCTTTCTGTTATGTAAACAATATATCGCAATATCGCAAAACAGATTACATTATTCAATTATATTCGGCATCCTAATCAAGCCCCTTGTGGATGCACTTGGGACCTCGCTGAATTTCTGCGACTGATTCCGTAAAGCAAATACACGGCAGATCCCTAGTAAATATGACATCCCAATCCTGCTCCCCAAAGGGCTCGTCCGTCAAGCAATGTCATAATTATCCAACTGGGTTAATAGGATAGCTTTTGATTAAAGGCAGAGCTAATTACACACTTTGCGGAAATCGGTAACATATATTGGTTAGTCGCGGTAAATCTTTAATCATATTTAGATCACCTGAGTGCTTGACTTTGCAGAGTGGGATTTCATATAAGATTGAAATTTGGGTCGACTGTGATGCCTTCATTTCCCAATAGCAATGTACGTCAAGTTTGTTATCGGCGTAATTTCACGATTCGATGAGATTTCTTTAGTGAATATGATAAAGTCTGGATTATTAGTATATGTTTTAAGAGCCTTCATGAGAGTGGTCATACAAGGGTATTGGAATTTGATTTACATCATTTCTACAGAGAAGCAAATCCAATGTCTACCTAGGTAACTGTAGCATTCGTAAGAGGACAAATAGCATTATCAGTATATACAGATGCACATAAACGCAATCACACGCATGTAATTGTGTTTGAGAGTGTGTACTTTTCTGCACTATACTGTATATAGCAGTGTCCGGTGTACTTTTACATTCGCACAAGCACACAGAGACACTCGAATACAACTACATGAATAATGTTACTGCATTAGTCATCAAAAATTAAAATGAATGTCTCTCTAAGCAAATGCAAATGTCACTCGCCCTCTCCAGTCTGGTCTTTACTGCGTTCTTCCGAAAAGAGCGCTGATATATTGTGACCCTTTGCGCTGTCTCGGGAATTACG
>NC_061829.1:33458416-33460916 GCF_019202785.1 Penaeus chinensis | reverse complement strand
TAGGGATAGTATAAAGTCCAAGAAAAGAAGTATCGAGTTGGGGCTGAACAATACCCGCATACATTTACTAACCATCATATTGGCAAGTTTTAGTCAAACTAAGGTTATGTATGATTCCTCGCCTATCATAAACCCATTCAATTCCTCTCCTCAGGTATGCGTGTACCTTCACCGCTGGAGAAGATGCGACAATTTACATGGTCTGAGTTGTTCAATGATACTGAAAATAACAGTGGAGAGCTACTGTTACTTCTACTATTAGTACTACATCTACTACTACTACTAATGATGATTATAATAAAAATAACAACAATAATAATAAAAACAATGATAAAATAAAAAGAACATAAAGTATAATTTTATGTCTGAAGTTATAGTATTTATATATCAACAACCAGTATATGTATTGTTCTTCGACGCCTAGTTACATTGTATAATCAAATGAATATACTATGATCCTTCCATTTAATATCAGCACCTCTTTCTACGTGTATTTTCACATGGTCTTATAAATAAGCTTTATAACTGGAAAAGATATGAGATAAACAGTACTAAGCATTATTACCTGTGACAAAGATGGAGAACGCAATCGCCATTTTACCATGCCGCATGATAGAAATAAAATAACAGAACTTAGAGTTGATGATTCACTCTTTCTTAAGAGCCATGTATTATGTTTTGTAGAAGGCAGAAATATGATTTTATTTGTCTTTTCTTTTACTATAATATTAAAATACAATTTTTTCTTTAATGCTGAAAGATAAAGTATCAGTATTAGCGCGATATGACCCTTTGATGTCTAGCATATCTACTTATTTAAAGCATTCAAGAATAAGTAATAGTATCATGTGTTTGCATATAATGATTGGAAACAATAAGAATTTCCTCTTGGCAAATCTAGTACTTTCATCTTTCGAGAGTTTCGAATCTACTACCAAACAGATCCTTATACTATAACTAGAATGTTGTTTCCAGGCTTTTGTGATGCTAGGTATGATTTGCCATCAGCTCAACACGCAAGTGGTTTTGAGGTCGAACCCATTTAGAAGCTGACGAAATCCATTTGAAATTACTTTTTATTCTATTAACATGCAAAGTTCCAGCAAGCAAGCTCCCGGCAGACCCAAAAACGTAGAGGCATGAAAATATCGTCAAGTAGGGACAAAACAGAACTAGCAAAACTAACAAAGTCTATAAATAAAAAGAAGAGGGAGGGTGTACGCATTAAAAAAATGAAACGGGGATTTCAGGCACTAGCTTTAAAACGGCAAGGAGAAGACTTGAAATAGGAAAGAAAAATATGTTCTATACAAAAACCCGACGGAGAATGAAATCATGAAAGTAGTGAAAGACCTTTACAGGGATTTATATAGCTCAAGTAAACAGATAAAGTAAACGCGATAATTAAGAATATACTGAACTTCACAGCAGAGTAAGTAAAAGGAGCGCTCAAAGGCATGAAGAGAGGGGACTCTATTATAGATGCAGGAAAACTCGTAGCACTGGAATTAGCTATTTTTTTAAACAAATGCCTCATCATCGGTAAAACTCCAAAAGCCTGCAAAAATGCAACAATTATTTTGATACAAAAACGGGATACAAACGATTTCATTAGTTATTTTCAAACTCTTCGTAAAAGTCATCATAACAGACCAGATATCCACACTAACCCAAACAAAAACAAAAAATTATGATTATATGACTGAAATCCTCTGGTGTGGCATTCGTCAAAAAAAAAAAAAAAAACAAAAAAAAAAAAAAAAAAAAAAAGACGCTACAAATATCGACAGTACTAGAAGCAACTGGTTCAATAAATCTTTTGTATATTTTCTACATTAGTCAATATGAATACGGGTTATGTGTATATGTATATATATGTATATGTATAATGATATATATATATATATATATACATATGTAAAATGATATATATATATACATATATATACATATATACATATATAAACACATATTTATATATACATATTGTTTGTTTGTTTGTTCAATAGCTATTTATTCCAATGCAGGATCTAGGTCTCTCCTAATTTATTATTGAGAGGTCATTTGGCAGTCTCACCCTTACCTGACTGAATGACCTTCCTAATCAACTGCGGTTCAGCGCGCTACTACTTATGCCACGGCGGTGACTTCCCCTACGGCACCTGCTTTTGACTTCTCAAGGCGATATGTCGTTTTCTTGCCGTGAGATCGGGCTCGAGCCAATGCTCGGATCCAGTGCTCTATCCATTGGACCATAACGGCAGTTATATAAACATATATGTATATATATGCATATATATATGTATATGCGCGCGCGCGTGCGCATGTGTGTGTTTGTGTGTGTCTGTGGGTGTGTGTATTTGTGTGTATATGTGTATATATATTCATATATACATATATACATATACATTATAGATGCAGGCAAACTCGTAGCAGTGAAATTACCAAAAACACACACACACACACACACACACACACACACACACACACACACACACAC
>NC_061829.1:33443416-33448416 GCF_019202785.1 Penaeus chinensis | reverse complement strand
TTTATGAACATTTCGGATACTTTTAGACAAAATAATATATGATTCTTATTGCATCTTCTCAAAATTAAATAATTTACATTTATGAATATTTTAGAAACTTTTATATATCGCTTTACAAAAGTTTTTTTTTTGTGTGTGTAAAAAGTATGTATATATGTATGTATGTATGTGTGTGTATGTGTATGTGTATGTATATAGATGTATAAATAGGAAGATAGAGATTCATACATACACAAAAAGACTAAGATCATGTATAACAGTAGAGTTCAATCCGAACCGATACATGTACAAGGAGAAGCGCTAGAGGAAATGGACCATAGATAGATAGATGGATTGATATCCATATATACATGCAAATGAAATAAGCCACAGTGAGAAATGAAAATGTATCGTAACGTTTCGAACCCTTCATTCGTTTGAACAGTAACTCGTGAAGAGATCGAAACGTTATTTATACAGTTAATCCTCAATTTTTGCGATTAATCCACTCAAAAAAATCAAATGAAAACCGATGAACGAAAACAGAAGCAGACGCCCCCCCCCCCCCCCAAAAAAAAAAAAAAAAAAAAAATACAGATTTTTGAGAATAACTATGTGTTTACAGAAAAACAATGAGAAATAAATGCAAATGACTAATGAAGTGGATAATTCAACAGCAGTATTACATTTCTTGAAGCCTCTTGTTGGCGTCTAGCAGACGGCGAGGAGGGAGAGGGAGGAGGAGAGGTCATAAGGACTTCAGGTATCAATGTCGCAGGCGACGCATGAGCTGCTTTGTGTGGCGATCGAATGCGGGAAGTGGGTGGCCGAGTCATGCGGGGAGACGGGCGAGACTGGCGAGTCCCGAGGACTGGCACAAAACTCCGACGAAAAAATTCGAAAACCGAATCGTACGGAGGTTAGACTGTATATATATATATATATATATATATATATATATATATATATACATGAATTATATGCACATATGTGTATATATATTATATATATATACACATATACACTGTGTAAATTATATATATATATGTGTGTGTATATATATATGTGTGTGTGTATATATATATGTGTGTGTATATATACATAAATGTATATTTATATGTATATATGTTTATATACTGTATATGTATATACATGTACATATATGTACATATGTAGATGCACACACACACACACACACACACACACACACACACACACACACACACATACACATAGACACACACACACACACACACACACACACACACACACACACACATACACACACACACACACAAACACACACACACACACACAAATATATATATATATATATATATATATGTAGACATACTCCTTACTTCCAATATTTACATCACCCAAACCTGGTCAAGTCAAGCCATAAATTTCCCCTTGATCTTGTTTTGCCGCTCAGTGGCTGCACCGCTTTGTCGTCCCAAAATAAAGTATCCGTCCAAACATATGCCCGATTAGCCAGTGATTGGTGTAATGTTTTCTGAGAGAAAATTATCCTCTCTCCCTCGTCTGGCCTCTGGGGCTATTTCACTCTACTCGATAAGCAGAAATACGCCCCATTACGTGGCAATTCCAGTATCTCGCGGGCCATCTGTTTCCCAGACCCGTCCTGGGAGGATCCTCGAGCAGCTCTCCCTTACGCTCGCTCGCCTCCGACCGACACTTTTTCTCAGTCTGCCTGTCTTGCCATCTTTGTTTCTGCCTGTCTCACGCTCCTCCTCCTCCTCTTCTCTCTCTTTTTGTTTTGCTTCTTCACTCTCTCTCGCTCTCTCTTTTTCTGTCTCTCTGGCTCTCTCTCTCTCTCTCTCTCTCTCTCTCTCTCTCTTTCTCTCTCTCTCTCTCTCTCTCTCTCTCTCTCTCTCTCTCTCTCTCTCTCTCTCTCTCTCTCTCTTTCTTTCTCACTCTCTCTGCCTCCCACCCTTCTCTCCCTTTCTCTCTCTCTCTCTCTCTCTCTCTCTCTCTCTCTCTCTCTCTCTCTCTCTCTCTCTCTCTCTCTCTCTCTCTCTCTATCTCTCGTTTTCTTTCTATGAACCATTAACGTCTATCCGTTTTCTTTCCTATCTTAGATTCACATTTTGTTTAGTATAGTATCTGAAATATTATGGCACAGAGGATTAGCCTAACTATAAGTATATGGTCTTTATCATACAAAAAAGAGAGAAAAATCCATTACCTTTAGCTATGTATATCTACTTTATTATTTATATCTATTTTATCTATAATCTGTTTTTGTGCAAGAATCAATATTCACATTTATAGTCATTATTTGATTATTAAAGCCTATTTCCGAACGAATAAAAATGCGCATTTATAGTAACCATTTAACTTTTGTTTTTGCTTCATGGTCCGAAATTTACATCTACATCATTCGACAGTGAAACCCTTTTTGCGTAAAAAATGATATACAAATCCCATATACTTTATAGCATCTCAATATATCCAGGATATACTGTGTCTTGTGGCTTGCCTTACATAAATATACCAATTCTTAAGCTGTCGTCTAATTCCGGCGAGGATGCTAATAAATCTTTTAACATTCTATAGACCTACAGATATACTGCCCTGGCTCTTATCTCTAGGCGAGGCTGTAGGCTATTTTATGATGCTCTTTCCATACACGAACTTAAGTCTTTCATTGGCTGATTCTTTCTCTTATGAGAGGAGAGGTGGTGATGACGATGATGGTGATGATGGTGATGATTGAGATGATGGTGATGGTGGTGATGATAATGATGATGATGATGGTGGTGATGATGATGGTGATGATGATGATGGTGATGATGACGATAGCAATGACGATGACGATAGTGATGGTGATGGTGATGATTATGATGACGATAGCGATAACGATGACGATGTCGATGACGATGGTGATGGTGACGGTGATGGTGATGGTGACGGTGATGGTGACGGTGATGGTGATGATGGTGATGATGATGATGGTAGTGATGATGAAGGTGATGATGGCGACGACGAAGATGATGGCGACGACGATGACGATAATAGTCATAAAACTAATAGTAATAACAATAAAAAATATATAATTAGTAGGGAAAGGGGAAATGAAGGGGGGGGGGGGAGAGAAAATGAGAAAAGGCAGAGAAAAGAGGGAGGGAAGGGAGGAAGGGAGGTGAGGAGAAGTTAAAGAAAAAAGGCAGATAGTGAAGGGAAAACAGAGGGGAGACGGAAAAGAGGAAAAGGGAATGGAGAAGGGGAAATAGAAGGAAAGGGTGAGAGAGCTCAGAGAAAAAAGGGGAAAGAGAGGGAAGATGGAGAAAGGGGAAGAGGGAGAAAACGAGAGAAAAAGGGCGGGAGAAAGGGACATAAACAAGAGAAAATGGAGAAAGGGAAAGGAGAGAGAGCTCAGAGAAGAAAGGGAGGATAGGAAAGGGAGGACAGAGGATAAGGGAGCGAAAGAAGGTGGGGGAATTTAGGGAGGACGAGAAAGGAAGTCGGAGAGAGATGGCGTAGGTCTTAAAGTGGAAAGAGTGAATTTAAGGAAGATTTGAGACTCGGAGGAAGTGGCAGAGAGGGAAAGGGAAAGTTGGAAGGAGAGAAAAAGGAAAAGGTAGAAAGAGGAGGGTCAGTGAGGGATAATAGAGTACCTCTTTATTATTTTTTTTTTTCCGAGGAATTAAACAAGTTCTGCTACACTTACTACTACTTTATATTATTATTATCATTATTATCATCATTATTTTTCATTATCATTATGTTGTTATTGTCATCATTATTATTACTATTGTAAATTTTACTCTTATTATTATTATTATTATCATTTCATCTACTATTACTAATATTATTATAATATAGTTATTATCATTATTGTTGTTGTTATTATTGTTGTTTTATTATCTTTATTATTATCATCAATATCTTTATTATCATTATTACCACTATCATAATCATAATTGCTATAAGTAGTATTAATACCATTATAACCATAACTATTATCTTAATCGTGATTATTAATAATCATTATCATTATTATTATTATGTTTTTATCATAATAGTCATTATCATCACCATTATTACTTATTCATTATTATGATTATCTTTATTACTTCTATTATCCGAAATAATACGGAAGTGCCCTCTTTCCAGTTATCAAGGATTGGTATTCTACTTAAAGCTCTTCACTATAGATTTTGACTCATTTTCTAACTGTAAGTCCAGGAAGCCTAAGTTTTTGTTTTCTTCTCCTCAATCATCCACTTTTTTCATTGTTTCTCGGGATGTTGGATATCGCTGCACCTCATGACTCCACTGGCCGCTTCTGTCCTCTTTATTACTGTCTGGCTTCCGGGCTAACAGTATATCACCGCCGTCCTTGAGCTTTATAGCCACTTCCATTCCGTTTCATCAGCTGGCCAAACCCTTCTTTCCTTTCCTATTCTCCCTCTTCTCCCTTCTACTTCCTTGTAACTTCCTCCTTGCTTCCGCTCTGAATTTGTTCCTTTGGTATTCACTTAGGTCCTTTCCGATGAGCAGCGGTTCATTTCTGCGTCGTCTACTAATTAATAAGCTCGTCATTAGCCTAAACCCTCATTTTCCTCTAATGAGTTCCGGAACGCTACTGGGCCAAACGATCTGTAATCCTATTACTCTTAAGAACTTTGCCCAGCGATCTTTTCCTTTTACCTCTCATTGTTTTGCTTCGATACTAACAAAGAAACGAAGTAAGCAACATATTTCAGCATTCCGAGTGCTTTTCACTGCGTTGTAGTCTGTATCATGCGATGTAAGCAATATTCAAATAAATAAAAGTATTACAGGATTATTTCTTCCAGTTTCAGGCACACACACACACACACACACACACACACACACACACACACACACACACACATACACACACACACACACACACACACACACACACACACATACACACACACACACACACACACACACACACACACACACACACACACACATGGCTGTTTTGCAAACTTTTTCTCGACCCCCGACTGTCTGTATATCAG
>NC_061829.1:33413416-33415916 GCF_019202785.1 Penaeus chinensis | reverse complement strand
ATATAACACAACAACTCCTGACATAGTACTCGCTAACCACAAAGCACACCTACACTACCACATATCAACAGACGATATCACAGTGATCACCTCCCTGTAATATTAACAATATCAACAAACCCCATCATGATCCTAACACAACTCCGAGAATCCTTCAAACATGCAAACTGGGAGGGATTTAAACAAGCGCTTGAAAACACACACCTAACCGATCTCGATGGCCAACCCACGCACATGATAAACTACTACCTTAAACAGTGGTACACAGACATACAGACAGCCAGGCTGGCTAACATCCCCAGAACGACACAAAACCATCCCCCACTACAGAGAAACATATCGTCTGAAATTGCTCAAAATACAATACAGACACCTACATCATCTAACAATAACACGGGGTTGGAACGCACAACTACACACACGATACAGAGAACTCGAAACGCAACTAACACACGAATTAATGAACAAACAACACTGGGAAACCCTTGCACATAAACTATGTCAGAACACAAGAGACTCCAAGATGTTCTGGAGTTCCTTCAAGAAACTCATGGGGTCAGACAGACAGATAGCCACAGACATTTACTATGCACACCGACAGAAGATTGACTCGGTGGAGGAGATGGAGCTCCTCCACAGGGAATTCTGGCAACACAATTTCCAGATCCTCCCCACCGAGAACTCCCGATTCGACCACACGACAGAGACCGAGGTCACTAACTTTCTACAACCACACAGAAACATAAATCTTCCAGAAAACACAATCACTCTAAACAGTCTCACAGAGGACAGTCCCCTCTCCACACCTATCACTCTAGAAGAAATTAACACTATCAAACACACCAAAAACACAACACCAGGAACAAGCAACATAAACAAAACAATCATAGAACATCTACCACCCATAATGATCCGCAGGTTATGCCATATATTGAATGCAGCATTGGCTACAGAATATTTCACCGACAAGTTTAAACATGCCACCATCACTCTCATTCCTAAGTCGGGGAAGTCAGCACATGAGGTGGAGAATCAACGCCCCATCTCATTACTGGAAGTTCCCGGGAAACTGCTAGAGAGGCTAATAGCGCGCAGACTTACCACACACCTTGAAAACAACAACATACACAATAGTAAGTAATACGGCTTTCGGCCACTCAGGAGGACCGAGAGCGCCATCGCCCTCGCTTATGAAGAGATTGCTCTCGGTCTCGCTAACAAGCACCAGATCAACATCATTCAACGAGACGTCAGCAGGGCCTTCGTCAAGGTCTGGCATAACGGTTTCAAATACTAATTAATACAGTTACAACTCCCTACACACGCCTCCTTTGCAGCTTCCTGGACCACAAGACCACGCCTGGGTACCAACCTAGGCACTCCCCTCCACCTCAGAAGTGGAGTTCCACAGGGAAGCGTTTTATCGCCAACCCTGTATATCTTGTACACAGCCAATCTGCCGCAACCTATACCTTACAGTAATTATATTTCCTATGCAGACGATATTTCACAGATAATCTCACATCCCTTTAAATCACAACACTTCACGAAACTCACAACAGAAAGAGCTATCCAGAACATCAACACCTTTAAGCACCATTGGAAAATACAGACAAACATCAACAAATTTAAACTCCACCACATCGCGCGTAGAAACTCACTACCCATCTCAGTCAATAACATTAATATCCCATACACAAACAGAGGCAACATTCTCGGATTCCACCTCACAAACACCGAATTCACCACACACATCAAGCAAAGAATCGCGCAAGCTCAAACAACACTCACCAAACTCAAACGCTTCTCATGCTGCACACCACGCACAAAACTCAGACCAATTCTTGAATATACTGCTATTCCACTGGTTGCAATATCAAGGCATAAAAATACAAAATGCAATCAGTACAGAACAAAGCACTACTCTGGATACACGGCGCAACATTTCGAGACCGAATTTCCATAGAACATACAGCATTGAGCCACTGAACATACGCATACACAGGCAAGCTAAAAACACCTGGGCCCGACTACGCGAACAAGAAAACGAACACTACAACAACATCATCGACAAACACACAAACACACGCACAAACCACGCCTGGTGGACAATAACACTAACACTCACAGAAGACATACCACCCCCATAATCATGACTGACTAAGCTAATTAATTATAAGGTTACTGTTTAAGAAAAAAAAAAAAAAAAATAATAATAATAAGAAAAAAAAAAAAAAATCAGAAATCCCCCTCAGAATCCCCAAAAGATTGACTAATCCATGTCGCATAGCATTAGTATATCGATAACAAAGAGAGCGACCATAGGCTCTGCCATGCGTGCGGCGCGGATTAGCCAATCACGGGGGAGAGAGGGCTGGCCACCTTGACGTCTCTCGAAGGTATAAATTCAGCAGCGCTGTTAACACGGCTTGTCACTTTGCCCGCCTCGGCCCGCCTATTGGTCGTGGGATCAGCGCTGACGAACTATAAACGGAGAGAT
>NC_061829.1:33378416-33380916 GCF_019202785.1 Penaeus chinensis | reverse complement strand
GATTTAATTCCATAATCCACTGAGAGCACGAGATGAATCATCATCTGGTTTACAGTGAGGCTGTCACCTACTATTTGCCTAGTTGCCGGGGAAGGAATATCATTATAGAGAGAAGTGTCATCAGTATATGCCAATATATCATTAATAATGTCGGACCAAAGGAAATCAATCAAAGGAAAGCCATTATGGTCTACACCATATTCGCCTAATTCTGATAACAGATACTTGATTTCAGAGGATCTGAAAGCAAATAAGTTAAAGCATGGTAATGGGTAACATGGAAGAGGAAGTATTAAATCTTCTAAACTTCGTTTTGAATTAAATCATTCTGCTAACAAGGTAGCTCTCTCAATCGGACTATATGTAACACTATTATTAGGCTTCATTAAATGAGGAATGTAGGACACCAAACAACATTTATGAGGCTGCAACGCTTCAGAGAGAACTTCTTTCAGATGAGCATAACATTCAGACTTATCCTCCTTATAAACATCAGTTGCTATATTTTGCTTGGCAACATAATACTCCCAACAGGGAGAAGTGAGATTAGCAGACCAGAGATTATAGGCAGTATGCTTGTCCCTGTAAGCCTGATGACATCGGTCATGCTTTATCATGTGAACAAAATTTAAGGGTTTTGCTGGATACAAACCTCGTTATGATGCCCACAATAACAAATTTAGAGCATTAACAGGACAAAGAGTTTTATAAAAAAATTCTCCAAACAATTCATCAAAAGCATCGTAGACACCATCCCAATTCCTTCTAGACTTTAAGAAGACTTGTCTAGTTAGGGTAAAATCTGGTATTGGAAAGTCCAGCTGGATCCTACAAGATAGACTACGGTAGTCAGGAGAACCTATTGGTACGATGGACTGTCGGTCAGTTTGGGACACAAAATTCAGCCAGTCTCGGTGGTGACTACAGAGATATCGATTTCCTGTCATCCTCTCGAATAGAATTGTGTAAAGTCAGTAAACAATCATAAATGCTGTCGTCGCAACTGAAACTACTATAAAGACAAAATGTAAAAAATATTAAAACGACTACACTTTCTCACAGCCATGTATTCCTGACAACCACATTCATTCTTAGTAAAAGAACTAGCATGAAAACTAAGTTACAATATGAACACAAACCTTGGGCTCTAGGCAAGGAATTCTTACGTAGCAACAAGGGTTTACCAAAACTTGGCAACTCTGATGTGAGCCTCATGTCTGAAACCAGAGTTTAAGCATAACAGATAATGTGAAATTTAGTTGAGATGACTGCAAGTTCATTCAGATTTCCTTGAAGTCCACGAATATTACTAAGTAAATTGCAATATTTGGGCGGTTAGACTCGGTTAAACTCGACATCACCTGACACCAAAATAATAATTCCACAGTAAAACGACAGAGCCAGATATTTGAAAAAGAAAGAAAGAAAGAAAGAGATTCTTAGCACCCACTGACCACTGAAGCCCTGATGGGGACTGCGGGACCATGGATAATAATAATAATGAGATGGCTGAATTTAGGAATGTTAGCTACAATTCACAGGGATCACTACCATTGGGGATACCTAGATCTCTAATGGCTAATGAAGACTCATACGCTTATTGACAACAGACAATAAAAGATGGCGTCCAAGTGACTGGCATTTCCTCAATACCCTGGGTTCTCAGAGCTCAAACATGTTCATTTGCTCTTAGAAGACAGCTGGCATGCAAGATTTTGCTAAGATATACCACTCACAAAAATAAAAAAGAAATCTATATATATATATATATATATATATATATGTATGTATATATATATATATATATATATATATATATATATATATATATATATATGTATATGTATACATGTGTTTATATATATATATATATATATATATATATATATATATATATGTTTATATGTATATGTTTCTATATACATACTTATATATACACATATATTTGTATGTGTGTGTAAACATATATATATATATATATATATATATATATATATATATATATAAATACATACATATATATATATATATATATATATATATATATATATACATATATATATATATATATATATATATATATATATATATATATATATATATATGTATATATATATATATATATATATATATATATATATATATATATATATATATATATGACATGTATATATACATATATATATATATATATATATATATATATATATATATATATATATATATATATATATATGTATATATACATGTCATATATATATATATATATATATATATATATATATATATATATATATATATATATATATATATATATATATATGACATGTATATATACATATATATATATATATATATATATATATATATATATATATATATATATGTATACATATATATATATATATATATATATATATATATATATATATATATATATATATGTATATATACATGTCATATATATATATATATATATATATATATATATATATATATA
>NC_061829.1:33340916-33343416 GCF_019202785.1 Penaeus chinensis | reverse complement strand
ATCTAATTTCCAGTCAGGTCTGCCATATTCACGGTTTACATTTAGATCAAGTTTTGGAAATGTTTTCGGTCTAAAGAAGCCTATTTACAATGCAGTCACAGCCGGATAGATGTCAAGTTGATCCATAAGCCAGAGCAAATATTATTTTTCATCTTTTTGTTTCAAAGAAATGAAGATGCGCATACATTGTATATTAAGAACGACGCCTTGGTGGGAGACCAACATCCATGCTCGCTCCTTATATCTGTCTTAATATCTCTTGACTCAATACGGATTTCTCTGTGTGCAGAAAGTTCGATGAATATCTCGTAATTATGGCGTGGAACTTGGTAAAATAAGGTGTGATTTTAATAACTTTACAGATTGCAGTTTGCACTATTACAACTATGCCATAGCCTGATGCCGGGATACTTTCTGTGATCTATCATAGAAAAAGAGAATGTGGCTTTATGCTTAATAATTACCATTGCGAGTTATGCTGAGTTCGCCAATTCACCACATATCTTTGTTTACACTGGACTCTACTACAGCTACAATGTTTAAATGTAAATGAACAATGGAGAAAATGTTAGTGACATTTTTTGCTATCTACAAAGTAAAGTGGACATATATATATAAATATATATATATATATATATATATATATATATATATATATATATATATATATATATATATATATATATATGTATGTATGTATACATATATAAAACGCTGCCTCTGGAGTTATTGGGACAAGTAATTAGAAACTTGTACAAGCAGGAAGCGATTTTTACGGTTTGCGAGTTGCTGTATCAATAATTCCCTGATGATACCCCAAGGCGGACCACTTAAGCAGTGTGGGCGAATCTTACTGACATACTGACATTCTAAGTAATCATGGTGAGTGTTATTAGAGATACAATTTTAATGGGTAATTTCAATAGTGCGCAGTCTAGTAAAGAATACATCACAAATACTATTTTATGTGATGATATTGTTGTCCTGCAAGAAACTATTATCTCACGAAATGAAAAGTTCACGACACATTGCATTCAAAACAGAGTGTTTTTTACGACATTGGCGGTGGATGTGGACTGGTGATTGCTACCGGGCGTCCTTATTTGGGCTTGCATTCTTGAGGCATAGTACTCTTTCACAATATATTCGTATAATTAGCTGTAATGAGAACATGACTCCTAGTATGAAATTGGACACCAGACACTAAAACTTTTGCTACTGAACGCGTATTTGATTATAATTTTGATGTGTTTCTGCATTATTTAGGAAAGATTGTCTGTACTGTTTTTAATGTCAGTCACCTGGTATTTGCTGGGATATGATGCTTCTGACACCGAGTGACAGGACCCTACGTCCATGATAAAAAATGTTTTTTTTTTTAAGATTGTATGCCCACGAGAGATCTTTGACAAGTTTGAACTCAATTGATGAGTTCCAAAATGTGGCCGACTGCCTATACTTAGGGCACATTATAACATGTAATAAAAAAGATGGTCTGGAAATAATGAAGGACGTTAGAGTTAGGTATGAGGTAGGCAATATGAGGATTAGGAAAGTCAGTATGTGCCACATAAAAACAATGAAATTAATATTCAGATTATTTTGCTCTAATGTGTATTGTTGTTCACAACTGTTCTAAAAGGAAAATTTACCATGATATCTATAGATCCTTGTTAAGAATGCCAAGATATCATTCTGCATAAACGTTGTTGCCTTGATTCAGGTCAACAATATTGGTGCAGTTGTGCACATCAATACTTACAGCTTAATTGAGAGGTCTGTTAATAGTACCAGCAACATAGTGGAAGCGGTGTGCAACAGTAGGGTTAAAACACACACGTATCTGGCTCAGTTGCAACACTAGGCTACGAGGTGATGACATTTGTTTTTGTTTTTTTTTTGTACCTAGTATATGTTTTTATTGCAAGTATTTCTTGTGTTAGAATAATTTTAATGAGAAATCTCCGTACTAGTTTCTCTTCATACGTTTTGATTTTCTTTTTTCTTTGTGTAAATGTTCTTTTTTCAAACTGTACTTTACATGGCTTTCCGCCGAAATAACCTAATTATTCTTGAGATAATTATTATTATCATTATTATTGTTCTATTATTCAACATAAAGTCTTATTACCCAGAGTACTGATAGATATCTGTATATACCGACAAAGGTGTCAAACACAAACACACATACACGCACACACACACACACACACACAAACACACAAACCACACACACACACACACATACACACACACACACACACACACACACACACACACACATACATACACACACACACACACACACACACAAACACACACATATACACACACGCACACACACACACACACACACACAAACAAACACACATACACACACACACACACAAACACACACACACACACACACACAAACACACACATATACACACACGCACACACACACACACACACACACAAACAAACACACATACACACACACACACACAAACACACACAC
>NC_061829.1:33300916-33303416 GCF_019202785.1 Penaeus chinensis | reverse complement strand
CTCCTCCTCCTCCTCCTCCTGCTACTACTATCACTACTGTTACTACTACTACTACTACCACCACCACCAACAGCGGTGAGAGACATTATCAGTAACGTTATCATTATTATAACGCCGTTACTCTTTTGTAATGGTAATGTAACTGTAATGTCGTTATGCATTTTTTTCTCTGGCAACGCCGTTACTCTTAGTATTTTTGAACATTGTGATTTATCATATATACTTTATACGTGTGTAGCATATCCTCTTTATATAAATATCTAATATCCCATGTACGGCTTCTGCCTCTGTCCTTACATGCATGACAACAATCTGTCTCTGAGCCTGGCTGCCCCTCTCTTTCTCTCTCTCTCTCTCTCTCTCTCTCTCTCTCTCTCTCTCTCTCTCTCTCTCTCTCTCTCTCTCTCTCTCTTTCTTTCTCTGGTGGAGCCTGCGTGCTTTTATATCTACTTAATTTATTATTGGTGTTTTCTTCACCTCCAAACGGTAAACACGTACAATTCGTCCAGCAGTTAACTTCTTTGAGTTTATGTATACGAGCCAAGTAAGCCTTTCCAAACCCAAAGACCAAGAAAAGCATCAGAAAATACGCATGCTGAGCAAGTCTCCATTTGTCATGAGACCTGTCAAGCAAAGAGGAGGAGTCACGATTCCTCTCTGCTGTATTTGAATGAGTGTTTTTAAAGCTTAACGGCCTAGTGCCCTTAAGTGTTGCATTGGAAAGAACTGTCTCTATTGGGAATTGCATCGTGCAGGCAGAGTGAGAAGGCTTTTAAATTTTATTTTTGAACAAACAGCTTTTCTTGAAGGCAATAGTGTTCTGTTGAAAGAAATTCGGCAGTAGATATACAACTTTGATTATTTCCTTTACTATTAAATAATTGATAGCTAATTATTTTTTTTTTTTTTTTTTTTTTTTTTTTTTTTTTTTTTTTTTTTTTTTTTTTTTTTTTTTTTTTTTTTTTACCTTTACAAATAATTAAACTTCAGTTGTAGTTGTTTTTTTGTGTATGTGTGTGGGAGTTCAAAAGGATATATATTCTAAATGTATTGATTTCCTGCAGATTATGTTAGAAGCATAAAGTATTACAATTTGATAATCTGGCTGCATTGCATAAAAACTAGAGTGGGCATTGATTCACCGAGTTCACTGAGTCAGGTATTTCTAAACATTACTTATTTCATTATTATAATTATTTTGGCAACGATTTAGAAGATATCATATAAGGACAAAAACTTAAAGTGCCCCAAAAGTAACGGTAACTGTAACTCATTACCTTTCCAAGGTAGCAACGTATTGAGTAATTAAGTAACATTTCTATGCAAGGAACGGTAATAGCAACATCAGTACTTTTGAAATATCAAGCTTCCGCCACTGACTATTACTACTTAATAATAATTACTAGTGACTAATAATGATTATGGTGAGGATGAAGAAATATTGAAAAAAAGGGAGAATATAGACCAGCGAACGTGTACAAGCAAGCTATCGCAGAAGCCAAGTAAAAGAAGTATGAAAATAGGTTTGTGTTTCCATCAATTTTTAATGAAAATCCATATAGTGATATTGGAAGTGTAAACAACAGAAGGTGAAAATTGCGTAAAAAAAGTAAAACAAATGTATTATAACAAAATTATTTGTAATAATGATAACAAGTTGGCAATATAAATGCATACTCAGTTATTTATACATATATTGGTCATTTTTAAGTAATCCAGATACGAATACAAATTATGTTAGATATTTATGCAAACATCTATAACAAGGGTATTAAATACTATGCTGACATAACGTTGTTATTATTTAAATTGTTCATATTTATTGTTTGTTATTTAAATTTACAAGTTAAAAACATATTGCAGAGGAGAAGAAAAAGAAATATATTATATATCGGTATTGAGAATAGAGAAATAAATCATTAAATCAATTAAAATCACTTTCCAATTATTTTCCAGCACAATTAACAACCTCCTAGTATCCCATGTTCAACGTGTCTTTGATAATGAACATGTTAACCTCATGTAAACTAAGGGTGTAAAAAACGAGAGAAAAACTTCACCATTCTCTCATTTCGTATCAATAAGGAAATAACTAGTTAGAGAAATTGCGTTTGTATAATTATAGTGCTGTATCGTCAGACTGAGACGAGGCAAGGGGAACACGTGTAAGGAAGAGGGGAGAGATATACCCACACACACAGATGCACACACACACACACACACACACACACACACACGCGCGCGCGCGCGCGCGCGCGCGCACACACATACACACACATGCACGCACACACAAAGGTAGATAGATTGATAGATAGAGAAATAGGTAGAGATAGATAGAGACAGAGAGAGAGAGATAAAGAGACACACACACACACATAGAGAGAGAGAGAGAGAGAGAGAGAGAGAGAGAGAGAGAGAGAGAGACTGACAGAGAGAGAGAGACTGACAGACAGAGACAGGCTTACAATCAGAGAGAGGCATAAAGGAAACCTTTGCGGAA
>NC_061829.1:33293416-33295916 GCF_019202785.1 Penaeus chinensis | reverse complement strand
TAATATTAATAATAATCAATAATAATAATAATGATAATTATTATTATTATTAATAATAAAAAAATAATAATAATTATTATTATTATTATTATCATTATCATTCTAATAATACAAAGTAATTGTAATAATAACTATAATAATAATATTTTATGCTAACCGTAGTTAGAATAAATATCATAATAATAATTATGACAATAAAATGATAATGATAATAATAATACAAAAATTGACAAATATGATAATAACAATAGTAATGGTAATTATAATTATACTAGCAACAGCGGTAATAATAATGAGGTTAGCAAAAATATTGATAATGACAGTAATAGTGTTGTAATGACTAAGGGTACTGATCATAAAAAAAAAAACATGATTATTACTGGAATGATCAAGGATCTGTTACATATTCATGTTCACACACCTGTGTGTCTCTGTTTACAAACACACACACACACTTATATACAGAGAGAGAGAGAGAGAGAGAGAGAGAGAGAGAGAGAGAGAGAGAGAGAGAGAGAGAGAGAGAGAGAGAGAGAGAGAGAGAGGGAGAGAGAGAGAGAGAGAAAGGGAGAGAGAGAGAGAGAGAGAGAGAGAGAGATGAGTGTGTACAGATGCTAAGTGAAATGTAGAGGTATCTATGAGAGATGGAATAATGCATTAACACATTGATATAGATGCCTCAGTATATCCGACTTAAAGTCGTCTTCTATAAGTGCCAGAAAAGTTAATACTGTATTAAAATTCAATCTAAGTAACAAGTGCGCATGCGCGAAAATAACATATGGGATCAGATTTTAATTCACCATCTGAGCAAACTTTACTTTTGAGCTCATAACTTAATCCTGCATACGCGCAGAGAGGACATGTTAATCCCATCAGTCATGTACTGTTATGGTATGAGGCCGTCATAAGCTTCACAGATGCACATAAAGTTATTTTCAGCAATAATATCAAAGGGTTTGGAATTTACGTACTGAATTTTCTTTTGGTAATTAAACTATATATATATATATATATATATATATATTAAGTTAAGTGTTAAAGTATTCTAATATAAGAAATAACATCCATTATGGATAAAAAAAAAAAAAATAAATCAACATTTAGTGGCACTAGTATTTCCAAGTTAGTACTAATTAAAAAAAAAAAATCATGGTTAGAGCCAACGAAGTAGACGTTTTTGAACATAATAATAACCATGGTTTTTAAAAAGAAATGACACCTTTAGTTTTATAAATAATAATAAGATTTATAAATAAGATTAATAAAGCTACTTTACTGCAAATTTTGCCAGTAGACATTTACACGGACCTCGCGAACAGCACACTGGACAAGACATGCTTTCCTTGCCCAACATGATTCAATGCTATGAAGAGCTTTTCGAGGAAACTGCGAGATGAAAACTAACTAGTGAGATGGAGTCCGGGCAACTACACTTTGATGATGCATACTGATGGTATTTAGGGCCTTTGCCCTTATCCGCCTTTCAGGGGGCACATTGTTGAAGCCTGTTGACACATCTTTTCGGTTTGCATTAGTTTGTATGCCTGACCCTTGCTTCAGTTTCAGTTTGATACACTCTGGACAACCCATCAGTGCGCGATATTTTTCAGATATATTTCACATAGTCTCAGATGGGGATTTATATCTTCCTTAATCACGAATTACATCAGATGTTTCTTAATGCAATATTCTGAGCCTTTTTAGTAGTACATCAAATACATGGTCACTCTATATGGATAAAATCATGATGGTCAACATGTTAAAAGTTCCCAACCTGTCTGGATCATGTGACAAAGTATTAGCCTTGGTGGAATGAATGTCTTCTGAATCATTCTGTAACTCTATGATACAGTGCTAAAGGATGAAAACTATCAGAGAAAAGGCTGTGTATCTTGGACTTTTGATAGATCACAGACCTAAAGACAAATAAATGCCTGTGATCATTGGAATCGTCCAGTTGACTGAGATTCGGACTCCATATTAACATGCAAGTCACTCACGGTGGATACGATCAGATGTAAAAACTTCAATGAAGAACAATGGATATTGTAAGAAAATAGAAGAATGTTTTATCTGAATCTGAGAAATACATTTGAAAGTTTCCATAACCTTGTGAAGGGAAGAGGGTGTGTATAAACAATATAACTTGAAGAGTAGGGTCATTTTATTCTAAGCTCCTACCATGTTTAACTTGTAATTAAAAATGCTTACAAGTTTATTAATTACCATTTTCCTATTGGCATCATTATATGAAATTTAGAAAATGAACTTATCTCACTACAAAATTTGTGTTTTATAATGACCACGAGGCATCAAACAAAGTATCAAGTGTTTAGGGGTTTCAGGATCCTACAAAAAGGTCTTACGTTTTTCTAATAGCTTTTGTCGTGTTTCAAACAAATCTTGCACTCATTCCACGATATCGACCCCGATAGCTTGGGAGGGCATGATAAGTATCAGGGAAATTGTAATGCATATTTATCGCAATTGGGGGTCT
>NC_061829.1:33273416-33275916 GCF_019202785.1 Penaeus chinensis | reverse complement strand
GCATCCGCCCTTTTCTTTGTTTAGGATATACTCTTACATAATCTAGAGTTGAGTGATTCCACGCTGTCGCCCGTACTCTGACCGGAGAGATAAGGTCAGTCTCCGAACAATTGTTTGTGAATATTGATTTGATTTCCCCCTTCTCCTTTCTCTCCTGAAAAAAAGCCTTTCTTCATTCTCAAAAAAACAAAACAAAAAAAACAATAGGGTTCTTTTGTCTAGTAGACGGACATCTTACCTTGGAATTATTATTATTTTTTTTTTTATAGGTTTTCTTAGCTCTGCATTGTCGAATTTATTAATAATAAGAACAATGATAAAGATGATAATAGTAATAGTGATAATAATGATAATGATAATGATATTGATAATCTTAATGATACGGAAAATAATGATGATGATGATGATAATATAAATAATAGGAACATGAATATGATAATATTAATAATAGGAATAACAGCAACAATGATAATAACGGTAATGAAAATAACAGCATGATATGAATCATAATGATTAATGAATAAATAGTCCGGTAGATAGACAAATTAATAAAGAATATGTAAAAAAAAAAAAAAAAAAAGCCCATATAAAGATGCAGCCCAAAGTAAAAAAAAAAAAAAAAAAAATGTACAAGCATCTTTATTACAGACTTTTTTTTCAGAAATATTTCTTTCTTAATTTTTTCCTTCTTTTTTCCCAAGCGATGAAAATAATGTTCCCATCTGACTTGCAAATTCAAGGAGTATAAAAAATGGCTGGGTTTCAACATCTTTATGCATGCAGTGTGGTGTAGTTGCGTTCCCCAGCATTTTGGATTTCATGGGCCACAGGCGAGTATCGTTGGGAGAATGTGAAATTACATGCTCTCTCTCTCTTTCTCTCTCCCTCTCTCTCTCCCCCCCCCCCCCCCTCTCTCTCTCTCTCTCTCTCTCTCTCTCTCTCTCTCTCTCTCTCTCTCTCTCTCTCTCTCTCTCTCTCTCTCTCTCTCTCTCTCTCTCTCTCTCTCTCTCTCTCTCTCTCTCTCTCTCTCTCTTCTCCCCCCCCCCCCTCTCTCTCTCTCTCTCTCTCTCTCTCTCTCTCTCTCTCTCTCTCTCTCTCTCTCTCTCTCTCTCTCTCTCTCTTTCTCTCTCTCCCTCTCTATTTTGTCTTGATTGGCTCTGATTAACACGTTCTCTATAGGTATTCGTAATAATCTATTTCTCTGTGAATTCACAGAGTAATGTTTCCTCATGGGTGAACGAAAATCAATTCCTTATTACGAAGCATCTCTTTTCTCCTCCCTCCCTCTTCCTCTCTCTCTCTCTCTCTCTCTCTCTCTCTCTCTCTCTCTCTCTCTCTCTCTCTCTCTCTCTCTCTCTCTCTCTCTTTCTCTATTTTGTCTTGATTGGCTCTGATTAACACGTTCTCTAGAGGTATTCGTAATAATTTTTTTCTCTGTGAATTCACAGAGTAATGTTTCCTCAGGGGTGAACGAAAATCAATTCCTTATTACGAAGCATCTCTCTCACTCCTCCCTCCCTCTTCCTCTCTCTCTCTCTCTCTCTCTCTCTCTCTCTCTCTCTCTCTCTCTCTCTCTCTATCATTTTTATCCTCTATGACAGAGGTTCCCAACTATTTATTTTTTTGCCTTGTTACTCCCATCTAATATGGGGCATCAAATCTGTCACAATATGCACACACACAAAAAAGACCATATTCATGCAAATATTATATTACTAGATATAAAATCCGGTGAGTACATACATTCATGCATGTATGTGTAAACGTATGCATGTATGTACACAAATTGTGTACGTATAGGCCCACACACACACACACACACACACACACACACACACACACACACACACACACAGACGCACACACACACACACACACACACACACACACACACATATATATACATACATAGCCACATCCACCACTTGCTTCCACCTGCGAGGGTCTCTCATGGTGAACCGCCATCCAGGAATTCGGCCCATCTCTAGCTCTTCGCGACAGATCTGATCGATCTGCCCAAGTCAAGTCGTTCCACAGGCCCCTCCACCGTAGTTGTCTCGAATAGAGCCACCCAAGTTGCAGGATTGTCCTGAGGGAAGCAAGCTAGGTGCCGGGTCTTGTGCCTGTCGCACAGTGTAACCATTGGTTGTACACGTGGTCCTGCCAACTCCATGCCCATGATCCGGCATAATGGCCTATTACAAGAGGTTCGAAGGCGAGACTTCATTGCACAGGACATCATCTAGCAGGTATTTGGATGCCACAAATACCTGCTGCTTTACCACTCTTCAGCTTGGAAATCGCCCCCTTGACTTCAGTCAGGGAGGGTGGATCCTCGCTGATGGATGGGTCTGGCAGAGGAATCTCAATATTACCCGCACCCATGTTAACTGTTGGTGGATCAACCTGATACAACTGCTCAAAATACTCAGCACAATGTACACGCACCCCATCAGGATCTGAGATTATCTGGCCACTTGCTGAGCGGACTGCAGTCGTC
>NC_061829.1:33253416-33255916 GCF_019202785.1 Penaeus chinensis | reverse complement strand
AATCACACATTCTCTTGAGAGTTTGCAATTAAGGTCATTTTACCCTTGTCCTTTGCACGCGGCATCCAAGCTCTCTGTGTAGGAACTTCTGCGAAACCCACACCAATGCACCGGGCTTCCTGCATGGTCCATAACTTGCAAATGAATGTCTGTTATGCACTGTTGCATGCTAAATTGCTGTCATAACACTGAATTAGTATTTTTTTAGATGAAATTCTGAGGAAAGTTCGTGTAATAATAGTTAATAATAATAACAAAAAATAGCGTAACATTTTTCGGAGGCGAGGCGTGCAGTATATGACTGGAGGCCGGAGGGAGTGTGCTTTTTTATGCGGGTGATTTATCGTAGGAAATATGTACACCTAATAGCTCTATAGAGAGTTTCAGTGCATTCCAATTTTGCAAACTGTTTATCGAAAATAATTTCAGAGCAATACATTGCATGAGATTTATCTAATTTCACCGGGTGCCACACACCTAGATTGGACAAAATTGTTGTTAAATAGTTACATGAGCATTTATTTTCTATCGTTACTAATGCGTATGACTGCAATGTATAGGTAATTTCCTATAAAATGAACCCTAAAACAAATACAACCAATTTTTGAAAGTGATATTTCTAATAATGAATTCATCGTCACATCAAATCTGTCTTTGTCATAAATAACCTTCCATGACCTACCGAGAATTAACGTCTCGACTACTAGAGGCCGAGGCTGTAACTTTCTGAGATTACTCAACATGAATCGCGTTGACGTGGAGATCCTGCCTTGCTCAATTTTGGAAAACGCGTGACCTGTCCTGATCTTCGGATTAGAGACAAGCAGCATACTTTATTTCTGTGTACTCTGCAAAATATTTAGTTTGTTACGTACTGGTGTATTGTATTTACTATAAAAATCGTGTCTCTGACTACAGGTCGTACTTAGGTTTGATTCAGTGCTGACCGTTGGGGTTGATGTTCCTAAAAAAAACACTAGAAGTCGCTAATGCATGGAAAGATGTACAGAATACTCAGATGAAGGGAAATTCGCGAAAATTGTATATATAATTACTAGTCCTTATGGCGTTATCTATGCGTGTTTTATAACGTGTAAATGCACACTGAAGTTAGCATAGCATGGTCTAATTTTCAGAGCTCGTACTTGATGCCAAAAATAAAGCTGTGCTAAGCGAATACGCCCTTACCAACGATAGATAAACGGACACTACATATTAATTTGGTTAACACATTTCCTAGAACGTGATTTGCAATGTTTTCATATAAACCCTCCATAAAATAACAAGGATTCTTACAAATATAAAACTCTGACAGAGGTGACATTATTAACAGAAGTAGTAGTCACATTAATAATGGTAATGAATAGTATTATTAGAAACAGAACAAAAAAGTATTACTGTGCGAGTTCTACTACCAATCATTATAATTCTAGGTAAATATAAAAAAACAAGACAAGAAATGAACCACACTAATTCCTCTTCCAACGTTGGTTACGATTTTACCGCGGACAGTCTGCCCTGGAGTTGTAAATGACGATTCATTTCCTTTCTCAATACTGGAAATCATAAATGTTGGTCTCATTAACTACTCAGGCAGGAAATTAGGATCTTTAGTAACAATACGAGACAAAAAGTCGGAGAAGTTGAAAGAAATAAATGCGAGAGCATATCGTTCTACAAGTATAATGCGTGAGAATGAATTTTATAAACAGAAAGACATTAAAAACAACTTATTAGATCGGAGGCTAGAGAATTATAAAACAAAATACGTAAAGAGCAAACATCAAAGCGAACAGTAAATGCTCCAGCTAAATACTGAAAGGACACTTGCATAGAAGATAAAGATGTGAATATATTAATGCATTGTCCACACACAAATAAGACAAAAACAATATATATATAAATATATATATATATATATATATATATATATATATATATATATATATATATATATATATATATATATATATATATATATATATATATATATATGTATTTTACCTGCAGCATATATCATGCAAGTTTCACATCATCATGAATTGGATTGACACTGAAATTGTAAGGTAAAATTGGCAAATGTTATATCAGTATAGATTACCTTCAGTGTTTTTGGTTCTCCTTGTTCTCTCCTCTGCTCTTTGTTGTTCTTCTCCTTTGAGTTGTTGTTGATGTCCTTCTTTTCTTTCTTCTTCGTCTTCTTCTTCTTCTCTTTTTCCTCTTCGACATTTTCCCATTCATCGGGCACAGTAAGATAAAAACATTTAGTACATGGAAGATCAAGTTTTCGATGATAATTCAGCAAATAAAATAATCACAAAGAGGATGGTAATAGATTTTACATGAGGATGAGAAGCGATACCTCTAACTATAAAAAGCGAAAGATGAAATTCAATCCAGACCATAAATTACAGTTATGCTTGCATTATAGAACATAGGAAAGAGTGAAAAAACAACACCCAAAACCGTATATATTTAAGTATTTTCTGAATAATGGGTA
>NC_061829.1:33243416-33248416 GCF_019202785.1 Penaeus chinensis | reverse complement strand
ATAATCCTTATTGGAATTCCTCTTAGTCTCAGGATCTCCCAGAGAGATTCGCGATGCACCGTGTCAAACGCCTTCTTGAGATCGATGTAGGCTGCGAGCAGCCCATGTCCGAACTCACGACGGCGCTCTATAATGATTTGAAGCGCCAGGATGTGGTCTATTGTGGACTTACCAGGAGTGAATCCAGATTGCTCTAGCCTTTGGTGCCTCACCAGGTGGTCCCTGATACGTCTCAGGAAGATGTGCGCGAGTACCTTGCCTGGTACACTGAGTAGTGTAATGCCTCGGTGATTGCCGCAGTCCCACCGATCCCCTTTCCCCTTCCAGAGAGGGATGACCACACCCCTCAGCAGGTCAGGGGGAAAGGTACCAGTCTGCCAGATGGCAGACAGGACTGCATGCAAGCCCCTTGCCATAGGTTCTCCACCAGCCTTTAACAATTCGGCTGGGATGCCACAAACACCTGCTGCTTTACCACTCTTTAGCTTGGAGATCGCCCCCTGATTTCGGTCAGGGAGGGTGGATCCTCGCTGATGGGTGGATCTGGCAGAGGAGTCTCAACATTCCCCACATCCATGTTAACTGTTCGTGGATCAACCTTATACAACTGCTCAAAATACTCAGCCCAACGCACACGCACCCCATCAGGATCTGAGATTATCTGACCACTTGCTGAGCGGACTGCAGTCGTCTGTGAGGGGGGCTTGGAGTTCAGCTTTCTCAGAGCTTGGTAGGCAGGACGAAGGTCATTTACAAGGAAATGGCTTTCGACCTCCTCTGCAAGACTACTGATAAACTGTTCCTTATCCTTTCGCAACAGTGACCTAGTCCTGCGCACCAGAGAGCGGTGCAAGTTGCGATCCCCTGTCAGTCGACCCGCACGACAAGCATCTGTGGTTTCCAGTGTCTCCTGCGAGATGGAATTCTGTCTTGTTCTTGGGCATTCACCAATGGATTCCTGAGCTGCATCAAGCGTTTCACGCTTGAAGGTATCCCACATAAGAACAGGGTCTGTCTGGCCCTCGAGTGCTGTGAGACGACCAGAGATAGCCTCGGCATACCCCCGGGTACACTCGTCCTCCCTCAATCTGTCCAAATGAAACACCCTAGGGTGTTCATTTGGGCGACGGGGGGTTCTAAAGTGGACCCGGAGAGTAGCCACTACTATTCAATGATCAGTTCCACAGAACTCAGCGCTTCGATACACCTTGCAGTTCTGGAGTATCCTCCATTGAGTGCTAACCTTGGCCACTCTACCTGTACCGCTGTACCAAGTTCAACGGTGTGGGTCAGAACGCTGATACCAGGAGCCAGAAATCCTCAATTTCTGGGACCTAGCAAAGTCACGGAAAAGGAGGCTATTCTCGCTGCCAGCATCAGCTCCTGAGCCATGAGGACCGACAGACATCTCGTAGCCAGCTCGATCACAGCCAGATACCACATTGAAGTCGCCCAGAACAATACGAATATCTCGCCGAGGACATCTGTCTGCCACAGATGCAAGTTTGGCGTAAAACATCTCTTTCACCTCAAGTTTATATACATCCGTAGGAGTGTATACAGCAACAAGAGACATGATGCCAAATGAAAGCTTAAGTCTCAATTCCATGATACGCTCATCGACTGGAATGACCTCAACTACCAAGGGTTGAAGTCTGCTGGAGATGGCTATGGCTACTCCCTGGAGATGGTAGCCATCGCTGCGGCCCGACCAATAGTAGGTGTAGCCACCCACACTAATCATGCCGCTGCCTGTTTCAATTCCCTCGATAGTAGTGGTAACCAATCGTCCTGTCGCAGGGAACGGATGTTCCAAGCCCCCACCCTGACAGTCCGCCTGAGGTCTAACCTCGGGCAGTCATCTCTGGGTGGGCGCCACCTCTGCCACCCCTACCGACGCCGCCCCATATAGAGGAGTTTGGCTGGCTGCAGGCCCCATAATCCACCTGCAGGGCTCCCTGGGGCTTTCCCCCACAAGCATCACGCCAGGTTGGCGGCCGCTGGGACCCAGCTGGGATGGGGGGTAACCTCCCCTCCCCACCCGAGTCCCAGCGGTCGACAACCCAGAGGGACCCACAGCCCGCCGTACTTGCTGGGTAGGATTGACTTTTGCCCTCCCCCCAGCATCAACAACTATATGGTTTGTTGCCAGTGGTTATCTCGGGGGGGCCGACTGGCAAGGCCTGCCTCCCCACAGCCGCCCATTAACCCCAGGGGGCGCGGGGGGCAGGAGTTAGTACGAAGCCAGGGCGTATCCACACGCCGGTAGGCCATAGCTCCGTACCTTTAGGGCCTCCTGCTGCTCCAAGAGCCTCCACAGTTCAGCCTAGGACCACAAGGTACCTACTTTCCATGGGTGGCCACGAGGAGGCACTGTAGAAGTCTTGATGATGGAGAGGCTATGAACTGGCAGGGGAGTCTTATGCATAGCTGCTCCCTTATTCGCACCAGGCTAGCCAGCGGTGGCAGCTGAAAGCGGGAAGGCATGCAAGCACTTAACGCTAACTAGGCTACCACACCATCGCTTCACATCACCCCGAGCAGTCAGAGCACAGGCATTTTTACGACTGCCGCGACAGGGAATTGAATTCGGGACCACAATGGTCGGAGTCCAGTGCTCTAACCACTGGACCATCGCGGCAGTTACATATGTATGTATATGTATATATATATATATATATATATATATATATATGTATGTATATATGTATGTATATATATGGATATATATATATATATATATACATATATGTATATATATTCTATATATACATACATATATATACATATATGTCTGTATATATATATGTGTTTGTGCATATGTTTGTGCGTGTACGCGCGCGCGCGCGCATGTTTATATTTGTATACATACACACACATATATATATGGACACAGTATATTTTCTCCCATCCCTTCCTCCTTCTCTACCTCTCTCTCTCCTCCCTCTCGCTCTTTCTTTCTCTCCCTCCCTCTCGTTCTCGCTCTCCACCCTCTTCTTCCCGTCAATATCCCACTCCTTTCTACATTCTCTCTTTATAAATGTTGAATAAAGTCGACATGCATCTGAAGCGGTTTTGAACATTGTTTCGAACTATTTCAAATAAACGAATATTATTTTTTGTTTAACTAGTAAAATGGATTACAAAATTCAGTGACATTTAAGATTTAAAAAAAAAAAAACGGTCAATTTTCTCTCTATATGAGATAAAATGCATAAAATTTTAACTGCAGAGAGCGCTTAATCAACAAATCATAAATCTGATATAGGTAGCCGTTGAAATAAATGGAATATATATATATATATATATATATATATATATATATGTGTGTGTGTGTGTGTGTGTGTGTGTGTGTGTGCGTACATATATACATGTGTGTGTATGTATATATATACATATATATGTATATATATATATATATATATATATATATATATATATATATATATATATATATGTGTGTGTGTGTGTGTGTGTGTGTGTGTGTGTGTGTGTGTGTGTGCGCACATGTATATATATACATATATATATATATATATATATATATATATATATATATATATATATATATATATATATATATATGTATATATATACATATATATGTATACATATACACATATATATATGTATATATATACACACACACACATATATATATATATATATATATATATATATATATGTATATATATACATATATATATATACATATATATATATATATATATATATATATATATATATATATATATATATATTACATAAGTATATATGTATGCACACACACACATACGAGTGTGTGATGTGTGGTATAATCTTGCTGATCTGCCTTTAGATCCGACCCCGCCATCCCTTGCACACAGGGGGAAGTTTAGAAGCACAATAAAAAGACAGCAAATCTTAGATTGATACTATTTGTTATATATATATATATATATATATATATATATATATATATATATATATATATATATATATATATGGCGGCTCTTGATGCTTTAAGCAATGAAGCAAAGCACCTGGGGTTAGAAGTCTCCTGGACCAAGACCAAGATTCAGGATTTTGGGGGCCTACTAGGAGACCCTGTGCAGTCGGTACGTGCTTGCAGAGAGTTTTATATACTTCGGTAGTGCAGTTCACGACTCTGGGCTGTCAGACCAGGAAGTCAGTAGACGGATTGGCCTGGCAGCAGGGGTCATGAAATCTCTCGACAAGAGTATTTGGAGATGTCGGTACCTGTGCAGAAGGATTAAGTTACGTGTTTTCAAGGCCCTGATACTGCCAGTTTTACTCTATGGTAGTGAAACTTGGACACTATCTTGTGGTCTGGAATCCAGTCTTGATGCCTGCGCCGGATCATGGGGTACAGTTGGCGGGACCATGTGTCCAACCAACGGAACAACACACACACTTATGTATGTATGTGTGTGAAAAGAGAGAGAGGGGGATCTGAACATTAAGCATCTATAATCGATGCGATTTTCATTTTTTGTCTGCTGAAGAAAGGGGGAAAGAGAAAATGGAAAGTTCCCTAATATTTCTCAAGGTAATTGAATAGCACTTTTTTGAAGTTCATGTCAACATCATTAAGCTCGTAGTTTGACTCCCCTCCCCCCTCTCCCTCACACAGATTTTTGATGGCTGTGGATGATTAACCTTTCGATGCAGTAATTACTGACTACGTTTGGTTTAATGTGTTTATCATTCAATAAGATTTCAGTAATGTTTAATGGCAATTACCCGTTTGAAGTCACTTATACGATTTTTTTAAGATACTGTCATAGAAATACATACTGATATCGTAGCTGATATAAAGGTATATGTCAAACATATAAATTTAAAAAGTAATATTTTTTGTAGGATAAGAGTATCTCATGGAGATGATCCGATTACTGAATCAAAAGCAACAGCGTAATAGCATTGACGATTGTATATCAATACTTGAGTGTACTGTAGGTATGTGTGCGTTATTGTTGCGTAGCTGTATTATATAGAAG
>NC_061829.1:33233416-33235916 GCF_019202785.1 Penaeus chinensis | reverse complement strand
TATTTTCCTTGATATTATTATCATTGTTATTATTATCACAGTTACTATTACCATTATTGTTACCATTATCATTAGCAGTACTACTATCATTATCATTAGCATCCTTAGTATGTTATCCTTTTTATTATCAGCGTTAGTATATATTCTTCACTCACAAGTATATTTTCGACATTTATGATTGAGCCCTTTCAGGATCCACGTGTAATTTGATGACCGCGCACGCGACCTCTGCTTATGTTACCCTGGCGTTCTGGATTTTTTTTCTTTTTATTTATTTATCTATTTTTTTTTTTTTTTTTTTTTTTTTTTTTTATCCACTTAGCATCTCTGTTTAACTCGTTTTCATTTATCCGTGTTTTTTTCCAATCTCGATAGCTGGGTCATCTTTAATAGTGATATTTCCTTTACCCATTTCCATATGAAACGTGTTGGCATCGGATTTAAATTTCTAGTTTTTTTTTTCTATAAACATTTGATTGCTTTTAGAATCTTATAATTATTTGAGGTCTTAGTTAGTAGTTTTTCTCTAGTGGTTTCCTGAACTTCATTAATATTATCACTACCTATTTTGTATTTTCTTTTTAAGTTCCTACAAGTTCGATCTTTATCATTTCCATCTTTTTGTATACACCATCTCTCTTTCTGTCTTTTATTTCCTCTTCATTTCTTAGCACACCTCACATACATGATTCAATTTAGAGCTGTGGTGTCTGGCGTATGAACCTCAATTATTATTTATACTTCTTGAGTTCCTCTTCTTTTATTAGCACACTTCGAGGAGACTGTTTTAGCAGACGCATTCTTGATTTCAATTCGAGCTGTGGTGCCTCAAGTACTAGGCTCAATTATTACTCTAATTCGGTGTTTGTTTTGGTTGTTTTGACTTTAGGCAGTTGTTCTCTGTCCTAAACTTCAGTGTGTCCTCTTCTAGTCTTAACTCTTCTGCCTCAGCTTTCTCATCGTCAGTGAAGTTTCTCTGTTTGAGCGGCCTTACATCTGCTTTGACCTGTCTTTTTTATTTTTATTTTGACATGTTGTTTTTCGTCTTGTTTTCTTTTCACAAATTGCTGATGCGATATCCCGTAAGCCCTTTCCGTTCTTAACATTCCTTCAAACTCAACCCAATTTTTAGCTTCCACTTCTTCCAAGTCTGACCGTTCTTTTCTGTACCACCGTGTCTGTCCTTACTCTCTCATTGATCATGCTTATTCGTATCTACATTGTGTCGTTCGTCTCATATTTCTTTCTAGACAGATATTGCACTTTCTTTGAGCACAGTTAACTTCCATCGACTTCTTTCATGCCATAAAGTGAACAGAAATGTTATCACTATACTCTTTTCAAGACAATCTCATTCGTTTCTCTTATGGTTAGTTATGTTGAAGAGGTTATGCTGCCGGTTTCTGGTTAGGATAGTCCCAGTTAGAACTACCATGCAGATCGTCATTAAAAGAGGGAGAAAGAGGAGAGGGAAAGAAAGGGGAAGAGAGAGAAAGGGAGGGGAAAGGGGAGAGGGAGAAAGTGAGAGGAAAGGGGAGACAGGGATGGGAAGGGGAGAAAGTGAGAGGAATGAAGGGAAAGGGAAGGGAAGGGGAGAAAGTGAGGGGATATGAGAGAAAGGGAGGGGAAGAGAGAGAAAGTTATGCTGATTTCTGGTTAGGATTATCCCGTTCAGAACTACTTGGCAGACCGTCATTAAAAGAGTGAGGTGCAGTGGTAAATTTTTCGACCCTAACCTGGTGCCTCATTGAGGGATGCGTCCCTTGCTAAACCCTCTAGAGTAAAATGCGGGATGGCCTTATTTTTATTCATTTTCAATTAGTTTAAAGTCCATTTTAACCTTGCTGACAAGGCCTGTTTTTCGTGCTGTTCACTGACAGGTACTACACCTTGCCAAATAGTGACATGGAGGTAATTGCGACGAAGGGTTACCTCATTTGCCTACGTCGAAATAAGTTATTGTTGTTGTTAATGTTATTGTTACTATTGCTATTGTTATCATTATCAATAATTAATTAAATAATAATAGTAATTAATAATAATAAAAATAATGATTATAATGGAAATAATAAAACATGATAACCACAACAACAACAAGAACAGTCACAATGATAATAATAATGATAATAATAAGGATAATAATAATAATAATAATAATAACAACAACAACAACAACAACAACAACAACAATCATCATCATCATCATCATCATCATCATCATCATCATCATCATCATCATCATCATCATCATCATCATCATCATCATCATCATCATCATCATTATAAGTAGTAGTAATAGTACTAATAATCGTAATCATTATTATTATCGTTATAATAATAATAATGATAATAAATATTATTATTATTGTTATCAATATTATTGTTATCATTATTATCATCTTCATAATAATAATAATCAATATTATTATTATTATTACTATTATTATCATTATTGTTATTATGAATTTATGATGATAATTGTCATTATTTTTCTCTTAAA
>NC_061829.1:33210916-33225916 GCF_019202785.1 Penaeus chinensis | reverse complement strand
GAAATATCTCCAAGTACTTGACGCATGCACCGATTGAAGACTGAGGGGGAGTTCGTTAATCCAAAGGGTAGCACCTTGTATTGATACAGTCCACAGGGGGTTTTGAAGGCTGTTATCTTCCTGCTCTCTGGATGCAAAGGAATCTGGAAGAATCCTTTTGTCAGGTCCAGTTTTGTAAAATATTTAGAGGCAGATAAACGTGAGAAGATAATGCATTGATCAGACATTGGTTCCGCCTCGAAATGAGTAGCTGCGTTAACGCGACGGTAATCCCCGCAGATCCTGATGTCTCCTCCTTTCTTCTTAACCACAACTATGGGTGAACAATACGAACTCTTGGACGGTTCAATAATGCCCATAGCTTCCAGTTTCTTTATCTCTTTGATCACCAAGTCTACATATCGCAGAGGTATGGGATATGGCTTTGTGCGCACTGGCTCTTTATTACGAAGGACGATTCGATGTTCTTCCACCTTGGCAACTCGGGGTTGGTCAGAGAAGATTTCAGGGTACTTCTGAATGATCTCATGGAGGTCTGCCTTATGGTGGTCCTCTAGCTTCGGGTTTATGATAATACTCTCTGGTCCTTCCCTCGAATCAGCCTCAGGAGTCAAGGGCTGGCAGAAACCAGAGTCTTCAGGTATTACGGTTGCCGTACAACCAAACCTTTTCGAGTTATCAACACCTTTCTCAGAAGAGCAGCGTCGTCGAACATTGACTGAACGTCGATTGTCACTCTTTTCTTGTTGACGAGTTGCATGGCTAGACTGAGGTACAGGGGAGGACCTTGGATAATATTTCTTTATCATGTTTATGTGGAAACGTTTCTTCTCGTGGCCGATTCCTACGATGTAATTAACGTCTGAAACTCGTTTGAGAATAGTATAAGGTCCACTCCACTGTGCTAGGAGCTTGTTTGTGCTCGTAGGTAGCAATATCAAGCACTGATCTCCTTCATCAAGAGTACGAAACTTGGCTTTCCTGTCATAATAAGACTTCTGAGTGACCTGGCTTTTCAAAAGCTCCTCTTTTGCGAGTTCGCACGTAGAATGCAAGCGTTCACTCAGATCCAGAACATACTGATAAGAGGAGGTGATTACTGGGTCATCCTCAGTGTTGTCCCACAGCTCCCTCAGAACTTGCAAAGGGCCTCTTACTGGTCTACCGTACACCAACTCAAATGGGGAGAATCTTAAGGAACTTTGCGGGGCTTCTCTGTAGGCAAACAGCAGCGGTGCCAAGAGACGAGGCCATTCCCGCGGCTGGTCTGCAGCCATACGTTTTAGCATCTTCTTTAGTGTGCCATTAAATCGCTCACAAAGACCATTTCCTTGTGGGTGGTATGGTGTAGTTCTCATGCCCTTTACTGAAAGGAGCTTCCAGGTCTCTTCCATCATGCCTGATGTAAACTGTGTACCTCTGTCGCTCAGTACTTCCTTGGGTATGCCGATTCTGCAGAACATATCGAAGAGAGCTTCTGCAACCGTGGCAGCTTCTATGTTCTTCAGGGCAACAGCTTCTGGCCATCTTGTTGCAAAATCAACGACTGTAAGGATGTATTTCGATTTATCGTCAGCACAAGGTGTAATGGGACCCACAATATCGACAGCCACGCGAGAGAACGGTTCCGAAATCACAGGAAGTGGCTGTAGAGGTGCTGCAGTATTGCGTCCCTTGTCCGTTGTCTTCTGACATATGTCACAGGAACGGCCGAGTCTTAAGATTTCAGCTCCCATTCCAGGCCAGAACATGGTGGATTGTATTCGGGCGAGAGTTTTGGCTGCCCCCATGTGACCTCCGAGGAGCGAGTGGTGCCCCAACTTGAAGACTTGTTGGCGACATCCAGCTGGAACAACGAACTGCAGCTTCACCTCACCCTGAGGCAAGGTAGTTCGTCGGTAAAGTCTGTTGTTCTGCCATATAAAGTCCATCTTTATTCCCTTGTAGAGGCGAACATGACGTTGCTCAGCATATTCACGTAGTTTGGAGAGGGTGGCATCATTTTTCTGCTGCTCAGCTATATCCTCGCCTTTTAGTAGTGCCTCCAGACCTTGTGGATTTGCCAGTCGTGTACTGATCTCAGAGCGACGTGCAGCAGCTCTCGTAGTGACAGCAGCACTGGTCTGATCCATAATGTCTGCAGATATGGTTGGTCCATCGCGAACACCAGGGGATTCTGACATAAGGGGGACATCTTGTGCAGTAGGTTCACTCTCCTCTGCAGTTTGTGTCATCGCGTCCTTGCCTCCTTCCACCTGGGTCTGCGTCTGGACCTCTTTCGCCGGGACCAGGCCAGCTCCAGGCACGTTGCCCAGGACAAAATCGAAGGCGGGGTTATCCATAACAGCAGCAGTCACAGTGCCTGTAAAATAAGGGGACTGGCAGAAAACCTTTGCCTCACGGACAACTATTTGTGAACCATCAATCATTGTAACACGAACGGTTTTGCCAGTATAATCCTTTCTTTTTACATACCTTTTTTTAACTACACATCCTGTGGAGCCAGAGTCTCGCATGATAATTGCTCTGCGACCCTGGACTAGGCCCTCTGCAGTAGACAATCTCTTGCTGGCTGCTGAAGGCAAGGGGAGAGGAGAGCATGCACAGAGTACATGGTGGCCAAGTGCCAGGCCAGACAGATGTACCTGGGGCTCCTCCTTTTCCGGGACACTGTTCACGGTAGCCAAGTGACCGGACTGGTAGAACGGCTTCTTTTCACCCCCTTTCCGTGGCATATTGAAAGGCTGGTGCTTGTGTTCTCCCGGCTGTGCTTTTGCAGTTTCAGGAGATTTTGACTCCCTGCGATCACCGACGCTTCTCAGAGCAGGTTTCTTTGACTCTTGCTTTCGTTCGCCCTCTTTCTTCACCCTATAGTTGTAGCCATAAGCAGAGAACCAGCCATCCGCTATGTCCGCGGTCTCCGCCAGGCTAGTAACTTTGTTCATTCTCAGCTGAGCTCGCAATCCCTTGGGCAGCGAAGCGAGTAGTTGCGTAACCAGAATGAGCTCCAGGATACCTTCCTTGGTGTCAGGTAAATTACTCCTTCGATGCCAAGTCTTAAAGAGATGAGAGAGACGAATGATGAAAAGCTTGCAGGTCTCCCGCTCGTCAAGGTGAGCTTCCTGGAACCTGCAACGGGCCTGCTCGAGGCTTATAGCGTAAGCACTCAGCAGAGCTTCCTTTAATTCGCTGTACGTCAAATTACCTTCGATTTCGGTGCGGTGATAAACATCCAGGCTGTGGCCCTGGAGGCGGGTGACGAGCTGCAGAAACATCGTCTTCTCGTCCCACCCGTGATCGGCTGCGACCCTTTCGAATACGAGGAAATAAGCTTCGACCTGGTCTGCGTCGTCAGGAAACATCGGCAACTTCGTTTTGGGAGGAGCCACGGGCGTGGGCGGCGTAGCTTTAAGGACTTCTATCTTATGCTTAAAATTTAGCTCCGCCATCCGAATTTCGTGCTCCCGTATCGCTTCGGCGGCCGCAAACTCGCGTTCGCGATCTTCCCGCTCTCTGCGCTCCGCCCGCAAGTCTCGATGCTGGTCCTGCACATACTTAGCAATATCACGGGGATCAGTCAACCCCAGGTCTGCAGCCTCCTGCTTCAATACCGCTAAATCCATTTCTAGATAAGTTTAATTTCAGTTTTGTTCGTGCTAATGAATAACTAATGCTATTGAATAACAAGTGCCACGTACGAACGAGTTCTTGGTTCAGTCACTTATAATTATTGTTCATACTATTGGTTAGTGCCACTGACCTCTAGCTAATGATGGGAATGAATGAAATGTGTGCAAGAGAATAATATAAAACACGTCCTCTATATCACAATAACAAGGGAAAGCGAATGCTTATAACCCTATCATGGAATGTAACAAGTCAAAATTGAAATTATGGATACTGACGTGATTCCCGTCTGCTTATATGCAAGCACATTTACTTTACTTATTCAATAAATATCAGTGGCCCCACGTTGGGCGCCATTGTCACACTATACTCAAATTATTTATATTCCGAGTATTTAGTTAGGAATGTATAGCTTCCATCACTTACTCGCTGTAATAAGTTATTCCATGAGCAATAACGTTTGTTTCATGAAATTATTATGAATTATATACATATTTTACTTTCCATGTGATTAGTGTGATTGTAATACTACTTATTAATTTATTACTTTAAGGTCTATAATATTACTTTCTTTTATAGTTTTATTCTCGTTTATTGAGAAGGGAAACTGCGAGCCACTGACAGAAATAAGTAGAAACAAAAATGCACTGAATAACTTCACTTATTATTTATTTATTCACTTAGCACACAATACATTGTTCAATGGATGATGCCCTACACATTCACCCCACTTACTCACCTTCCGCATTACAGGATAATCCTAACCCTAGATTATAGCACAGCACCACTAACACAGTCACTTCAAAAATAGTCACTTCAACAATAGTCATTTTACTGTCCGCACTCACGTATTTTCGCACTGCACGTTTCTTTATCATAGTTTAACTGTTTAGCACTTCGATGTTGTTTATATAAGTTATCAGAGGATAATATCAATTAAATTAGTTCATAACTTCTAGATTGGATTTATTTCCAAGGAATTAGCGGTTAAAACACAAGAGTCGAGATCACGTCCTTTTCAGCCGGTGGTGAACAGCGATCTCCTCACCTTACGGCATGTTAGGCCTAAGACACCTGCTATAACCAATAGCAGCGGGAATATTTGCATACGTGAACAAGCAGAACCACCACCTAGTCTTTCATTCAGCAGTCACACCTCTCATTCGCTAGTGTTTATACTTCTGTATATAGGAGAATTACATTTATCTATATGCGGTTACGTTAATTAGATATAATTATCGTGACATTACTCCCACCAAAAGTATACGCTCAACTAAAGATATATTCTTGTTAGCTGATTTAACTAAAACGAAAACGAAATCCACTTGAAGTGATAGCTTCTCTCCTTCAAGGTTAGATTCTGAAGTGGAGGAAGTGCAGGAACCAAGTACAGGTTTCGCACCTCAGCTGAAAGTTGAGAAATATACATATAACATCTATAGGAGGTTTACATTTCTATCTTCCACCTTAACAGGAAGCACAAAATTGAGTTTCTATCATGATTATATTAGCAACAAGTTAATAAATAATTTGTTGATTATATCCCACGTATTTCAAGTTTGTGTTTCAAGAACAAAAAAAATGAATTTAGAACAATACTTCCTTTAGAATCAAAGTTCTTTATTCTGGGTGGCACCTCATTAGGGATGAGGATTCTTCTGCAGTCGATGCTCCACCTCCGCTTCATGATATTGTAGTTGAGGTCCTGGGTTGCGAGACATTTCAGCTCGGCTGTCCTCAAGGTCACTGCTGCTTCCGCTGACCAGCCTTGAGAGTAGATCAGCTCCTACGTTCTCAGTTCCTCTTATGTAGCGGATATTGAACTCAAATTGTTGAAGGTAGAGCGCCCAGCGCATCAAGCGCGCGTTGGCGGTCTTAGATCGCTTGATTTGAGAGAGAGGCATGTGGTCCGTTTCCAGAGTGAATTTAGCACCACACAAGTAATAATAAAACTTGTGAATCCCCTCTATAACCGCTAACAGCTCTCGTTCAACTGTCGAATAATTGCATTCGGCTTTGAGAGTCTACGGCTGTGGTAAGCTACGGGGAACAATATGCCATCAAACTCTTGCAGAAGGATTGCTCCAACACCTTCTCCCGATGCATCCGTCCGCAAAGTAAAGGGTTTATCTTTGGATGGAAGTCGGAGAATAGGTTCAGAGCACAAGGTTTCCTTTAGTGTAGTGAAGGATTTCTCTTGCTCTGCACCCCACACCAGCTTGATGCTGCAGTCTTTCTTCAGGAGGTTGAATAGTGGAAGAGCAATCTGCGTAAAGTTTTTGATGAAGCTCCGATAATACCCAACGAGGCCGAGGAAAGAACGAAGCTGGTGTTGATTTACGGGTCGCGGTGCCATGCGAATCTTCTGTAGTTTCTCCTGCTGACACTCGCATTTGCCATCTCCAACGGTGTGGCCAAGGAAGTGTGTCCGTGTGAAGGCTATCTCACACTTGCTGGGCTTTAGGGTCATTCGATGCAGTGATAATTTACTGAAAACTACGTCGAGAAGCTTCTGGTGCTCAGCCAAGTCGATGTATGTACGAGTACGTCATCCATAAAAATTTCTACTCCCGAAATATCTCCAAGTACTTGACGCATGCACCGATTGAAGACTGAGGGGGAGTTCGTTAATCCAAAGGGTAGCACCTTGTATTGATACAGTCCACAGGGGGTTTTGAAGGCTGTTATCTTCCTGCTCTCTGGATGCAAAGGAATCTGGAAGAATCCTTTTGTCAGGTCCAGTTTTGTAAAATATTTAGAGGCAGATAAACGTGAGAAGATAATGCGTTGATCAGACATTGGTTCCGCCTCGAAATGAGTAGCTGCGTTAACGCGACGGTAATCCCCGCAGATCCTGATGTCTCCTCCTTTCTTCTTAACCACAACTATGGGTGAACAATACGAACTCTTGGACGGTTCAATAATGCCCATAGCTTCCAGTTTCTTTATCTCTTTGATCACCAAGTCTACATATCGCAGAGGTATGGGATATGGCTTTGTGCGCACTGGCTCTTTATTACGAAGGACGATTCGATGTTCTTCCACCTTGGCAACTCGGGGTTGGTCAGAGAAGATTTCAGGGTACTTCTGAATGATCTCATGGAGGTCTGCCTTATGGTGGTCCTCTAGCTTCGGGTTTATGATAATACTCTCTGGTCCTTCCCTCGAATCAGCCTCAGGAGTCAAGGGCTGGCAGAAACCAGAGTCTTCAGGTATTACGGTTGCCGTACAACCAAACCTTTTCGAGTTATCAACACCTTTCTCAGAAGAGCAGCGTCGTCGAACATGACTGAACGTCGATTGTCACTCTTTTCTTGTTGACGAGTTGCATGGCTAGACTGAGGTACAGGGGAGGACCTTGGATAATATTTCTTTATCATGTTTATGTGGAAACGTTTCTTCTCGTGGCCGATTCCTACGATGTAATTAACGTCTGAAACTCGTTTCAGAATAGTATAAGGTCCACTCCACTGTGCTAGGAGCTTGTTTGTGCTCGTAGGTAGCAATATCAAGCACTGATCTCCTTCATCAAGAGTACGAAACTTGGCTTTCCTGTCATAATAAGACTTCTGAGTGACCTGGCTTTTCAAAAGCTCCTCTTTTGCGAGTTCGCACGTAGAATGCAAGCGTTCACTCAGATCCAGAACATACTGATAAGAGGAGATGATTACTGGGTCATCCTCAGTGTTGTCCCACAGCTCCCTCAGAACTTGCAAAGGGCCTCTTACTGGTCTACCGTACACCAACTCAAATGGGGAGAATCTTAAGGAACTTTGCGGGGCTTCTCTGTAGGCAAACAGCAGCGGTGCCAAGAGACGAGGCCATTCCCGCGGCTGGTCTGCAGCCATACGTTTTAGCATCTTCTTTAGTGTGCCATTAAATCGCTCACAAAGACCATTTCCTTGTGGGTGGTATGGTGTAGTTCTCATGCCCTTTACTGAAAGGAGCTTCCAGGTCTCTTCCATCATGCCTGATGTAAACTGTGTACCTCTGTCGCTCAGTACTTCCTTGGGTATGCCGATTCTGCAGAACATATCGAAGAGAGCTTCTGCAACCGTGGCAGCTTCTATGTTCTTCAGGGCAACAGCTTCTGGCCATCTTGTTGCAAAATCAACGACTGTAAGGATGTATTTCGATTTATCGTCAGCACAAGGTGTAATGGGACCCACAATATCGACAGCCACGCGAGAGAACGGTTCCGAAATCACAGGAAGTGGCTGTAGAGGTGCTGCAGTATTGCGTCCCTTGTCCGTTGTCTTCTGACATATGTCACAGGAACGGCCGAGTCTTAAGATTTCAGCTCCCATTCCAGGCCAGAACATGGTGGATTGTATTCGGGCGAGAGTTTTGGCTGCCCCCATGTGACCTCCGAGGAGCGAGTGGTGCCCCAACTTGAAGACTTGTTGGCGACATCCAGCTGGAACAACGAACTGCAGGTTCACCTCACCCTGAGGCAAGGTAGTTCGTCGGTAAAGTCTGTTGTTCTGCCATATAAAGTCCATCTTTATTCCCTTGTAGAGGCGAACATGACGTTGCTCAGCATATTCACGTAGTTTGGAGAGGGTGGCATCATTTTTCTGCTGCTCAGCTATATCCTCGCCTTTTAGTAGTGCCTCCAGACCTTGTGGATTTGCCAGTCGTGTACTGATCTCAGAGCGACGTGCAGCAGCTCTCGTAGTGACAGCAGCACTGGTCTGATCCATAATGTCTGCAGATATGGTTGGTCCATCGCGAACACCAGGGGATTCTGACATAAGGGGGACATCTTGTGCAGTAGGTTCACTCTCCTCTGCAGTTTGTGTCATCGCGTCCTTGCCTCCTTCCACCTGGGTCTGCGTCTGGACCTCTTTCGCCGGGACCAGGCCAGCTCCAGGCACGTTGCCCAGGACAAAATCGAAGGCGGGGTTATCCATAACAGCAGCAGTCACAGTGCCTGTAAAATAAGGGGACTGGCAGAAAACCTTTGCCTCACGGACAACTATTTGTGAACCATCAATCATTGTAACACGAACGGTTTTTGCCAGTATAATCCTTTCTTTTTACATACCTTTTTTTAACTACACATCCTGTGGAGCCAGAGTCTCGCATGATAATTGCTCTGCGACCCTGGACTAGGCCCTCTGCAGTAGACAATCTCTTGCTGGCTGCTGAAGGCAAGGGAAGAGGAGAGCATGCACAGAGTACATGGTGGCCAAGTGCCAGGCCAGACAGATGTACCTGGGGCTCCTCCTTTTCCGGGACACTGTTCACGGTAGCCAAGTGACCGGGCTGGTAGAACGGCTTCTTTTCACCCCCTTTCCGTGGCATATTGAAAGGCTGGTGCTTGTGTTCTCCCGGCTGTGCTTTTGCAGTTTCAGGAGATTTTGACTCCCTGCGATCACCGACGCTTCTCAGAGCAGGTTTCTTTGACTCTTGCTTTCGTTCGCCCTCTTTCTTCACCCTATAGTTGTAGCCATAAGCAGAGAACCAGCCATCCGCTATGTCCGCGGTCTCCGCCAGGCTAGTAACTTTGTTCATTCTCAGCTGAGCTCGCAATCCCTTGGGCAGCGAAGCGAGTAGTTGCGTAACCAGAATGAGCTCCAGGATACCTTCCTTGGTGTCAGGTAAATTACTCCTTCGATGCCAAGTCTTAAAGAGATGAGAGAGACGAATGATGAAAAGCTTGCAGGTCTCCCGCTCGTCAAGGTGAGCTTCCTGGAACCTGCAACGGGCCTGCTCGAGGCTTATAGCGTAAGCACTCAGCAGAGCTTCCTTTAATTCGCTGTACGTCAAATTACCTTCGATTTCGGTGCGGTGATAAACATCCAGGCTGTGGCCCTGGAGGCGGGTGACGAGCTGCAGAAACATCGTCTTCTCGTCCCACCCGTGATCGGCTGCGACCCTTTCGAATACGAGGAAATAAGCTTCGACCTGGTCTGCGTCGTCAGGAAACATCGGCAACTTCGTTTTGGGAGGAGCCACGGGCGTGGGCGGCGTAGCTTTAAGGACTTCTATCTTATGCTTAAAATTTAGCTCCGCCATCCGAATTTCGTGCTCCCGTATCGCTTCGGCGGCCGCAAACTCGCGTTCGCGATCTTCCCGCTCTCTGCGCTCCGCCCGCAAGTCTCGATGCTGGTCCTGCACATACTTAGCAATATCACGGGGATCAGTCAACCCCAGGTCTGCAGCCTCCTGCTTCAATACCGCTAAATCCATTTCTAGATAAGTTTAATTTCAGTTTTGTTCGTGCTAATGAATAACTAGTGCTATTGAATAACAAGTGCCACGTACGAACGAGTTCTTGGTTCAGTCACTTATAATTATTGTTCATACTATTGGTTCGTTAGTGCCACTGACATCTAGCTAATGATGGGAATGAATGAAATGTGTGCAAGAGAATAATATAAAACACGTCCTCTATATCACAATAACAAGGGAAAGCGAATGCTTATAACCCTATCATGGAATGTAACAAGTCAAAATTGAAATTATGGATACTGACGTGATTCCCGTCTGCTTATATGCAAGCACATTTACTTTAATTATTCAATAAATATCAGTGGCCCCACGTTGGGCGCCATTGTCACACTTTACTCAAATTATTTATATTCCGAGTATTTAGTTAGGAATGTATAGCTTCCATCACTTACTCGCTGTAATAAGTTATTCCATGAGCAATAACGTTTGTTTCATGAAATTATTATGAATTATATACATATTTTACTTTCCATGTGATTAGTGTGATTGTAATACTACTTATTAATTTATTACTTTAAGGTCTATAATATTACTTTCTTTTATAGTTTTATTCTCGTTTATTGAGAAGGGAAACTGCGAGCCACTGACAGAAATAAGTAGAAACAAAAATGCACTGAATAACTTCACTTATTATTTATTTATTCACTTAGCACACAATACATTGTTCAATGGATGATGCCCTACACATTCACCCCACTTACTCACCTTCCGCATTACAGGATAATCCTAACCCTAGATTATAGCACAGCACCACTAACACAGTCACTTCAAAAATAGTCACTTCAACAATAGTCATTTTACTGTCCGCACTCACGTATTTTCGCACTGCACGTTTCTTTATCATAGTTTAACTGTTTAGCACTTCGATGTTGTTTATATAAGTTATCAGAGGATAATATCAATTAAATTAGTTCATAACTTCTAGATTGGATTTATTTCCAAGGAATTAGCGGTTAAAACACAAGAGTCGAGATCACGTCCTTTTCAGCCGGTGGTGAACAGCGATCTCCTCACCTTACGGCATGTTAGGCCTAAGACACCTGCTATAACCAATAGCAGCGGGAATATTTGCATACGTGAACAAGCAGAACCACCACCTAGTCTTTCATTCAGCAGTCACACCTCTCATTCGCTAGTGTTTATACTTCTGTATATAGGAGAATTACATTTATCTATATGCGGTTACGTTAATTAGATATAATTATCGTGACATTACTCCCACCAAAAGTATACGCTCAACTAAAGATATATTCTTGTTAGCTGATTTAACTAAAACGAAAACGAAATCCACTTGAAGTGATAGCTTCTCTCCTTCAAGGTTAGATTCTGAAGTGGAGGAAGTGCAGGAACCAAGTACAGGTTTCGCACCTCAGCTGAAAGTTGAGAAATATACATATAACATCTATAGGAGGTTTACATTTCTATCTTCCACCTTAACAGGAAGCACAAAATTGAGTTTCTATCATGATTATATTAGCAACAAGTTAATAAATAATTTGTTGATTATATCCCACGTATTTCAAGTTTGTGTTTCAAGAACAAAAAAAATGAATTTAGAACAATACTTCCTTTAGAATCAAAGTTCTTTATTCTGGGTGGCACCTCATTAGGGATGAGGATTCTTCTGCAGTCGATGCTCCACCTCCGCTTCATGATATTGTAGTTGAGGTCCTGGGTTGCGAGACATTTCAGCTCGGCTGTCCTCAAGGTCACTGCTGCTTCCGCTGACCAGCCTTGAGAGTAGATCAGCTCCTACGTTCTCAGTTCCTCTTATGTAGCGGATATTGAACTCAAATTGTTGAAGGTAGAGCGCCCAGCGCATCAAGCGCGCGTTGGCGGTCTTAGATCGCTTGATTTGAGAGAGAGGCATGTGGTCCGTTTCCAGAGTGAATTTAGCACCACACAAGTAATAATAAAACTTGTGAATCCCCTCTATAACCGCTAACAGCTCTCGTTCAACTGTCGAATAATTGCATTCGGCTTTGGAGAGTCTACGGCTGTGGTAAGCTACGGGGAACAATATGCCATCAAACTCTTGCAGAAGGATTGCTCCAACACCTTCTCCCGATGCATCCGTCCGCAAAGTAAAGGGTTTATCTTTGGATGGAAGTCGGAGAATAGGTTCAGAGCACAAGGTTTCCTTTAGTGTAGTGAAGGATTTCTCTTGCTCTGCACCCCACACCAGCTTGATGCTGCAGTCTTTCTTCAGGAGGTTGAATAGTGGAAGAGCAATCTGCGTAAAGTTTTTGATGAAGCTCCGATAATACCCAACGAGGCCGAGGAAAGAACGAAGCTGGTGTTGATTTACGGGTCGCGGTGCCATGCGAATCATCTGTAGTTTCTCCTGCTGACACTCGCATTTGCCATCTCCAACGGTGTGGCCAAGGAAGTGTGTCCGTGTGAAGGCTATCTCACACTTGCTGGGCTTTAGGGTCATTCGATGCAGTGATAATTTACTGAAAACTACGTCGAGAAGCTTCTGGTGCTCAGCCAAAGTCGATGTATGTACGAGTACGTCATCCATAAAAATTTCTACTCCCGAAATATCTCCAAGTACTTGACGCATGCACCGATTGAAGACTGAGGGGGAGTTCGTTAATCCAAAGGGTAGCACCTTGTATTGATACAGTCCACAGGGGGTTTTGAAGGCTGTTATCTTCCTGCTCTCTGGATGCAAAGGAATCTGGAAGAATCCTTTTGTCAGGTCCAGTTTTGTAAAATATTTAGAGGCAGATAAACGTGAGAAGATAATGCATTGATCAGACATTGGTTCCGCCTCGAAATGAGTAGCTGCGTTAACGCGACGGTAATCCCCGCAGATCCTGATGTCTCCTCCTTTCTTCTTAACCACAACTATGGGTGAACAATACGAACTCTTGGACGGTTCAATAATGCCCATAGCTTCCAGTTTCTTTATCTCTTTGATCACCAAGTCTACATATCGCAGAGGTATGGGATATGGCTTTGTGCGCACTGGCTCTTTATTACGAAGGACGATTCGATGTTCTTCCACCTTGGCAACTCGGGGTTGGTCAGAGAAGATTTCAGGGTACTTCTGAATGATCTCATGGAGGTCTGCCTTATGGTGGTCCTCTAGCTTCGGGTTTATGATAATACTCTCTGGTCCTTCCCTCGAATCAGCCTCAGGAGTCAAGGGCTGGCAGAAACCAGAGTCTTCAGGTATTACGGTTGCCGTACAACCAAACCTTTTCGAGTTATCAACACCTTTCTCAGAAGAGCAGCGTCGTCGAACATTGACTGAACGTCGATTGTCACTCTTTTCTTGTTGACGAGTTGCATGGCTAGACTGAGGTACAGGGGAGGACCTTGGATAATATTTCTTTATCATGTTTATGTGGAAACGTTTCTTCTCGTGGCCGATTCCTACGATGTAATTAACGTCTGAAACTCGTTTGAGAATAGTATAAGGTCCACTCCACTGTGCTAGGAGCTTGTTTGTGCTCGTAGGTAGCAATATCAAGCACTGATCTCCTTCATCAAGAGTACGAAACTTGGCTTTCCTGTCATAATAAGACTTCTGAGTGACCTGGCTTTTCAAAAGCTCCTCTTTTGCGAGTTCGCACGTAGAATGCAAGCGTTCACTCAGATCCAGAACATACTGATAAGAGGAGGTGATTACTGGGTCATCCTCAGTGTTGTCCCACAGCTCCCTCAGAACTTGCAAAGGGCCTCTTACTGGTCTACCGTACACCAACTCAAATGGGGAGAATCTTAAGGAACTTTGCGGGGCTTCTCTGTAGGCAAACAGCAGCGGTGCCAAGAGACGAGGCCATTCCCGCGGCTGGTCTGCAGCCATACGTTTTAGCATCTTCTTTAGTGTGCCATTAAATCGCTCACAAAGACCATTTCCTTGTGGGTGGTATGGTGTAGTTCTCATGCCCTTTACTGAAAGGAGCTTCCAGGTCTCTTCCATCATGCCTGATGTAAACTGTGTACCTCTGTCGCTCAGTACTTCCTTGGGTATGCCGATTCTGCAGAACATATCGAAGAGAGCTTCTGCAACCGTGGCAGCTTCTATGTTCTTCAGGGCAACAGCTTCTGGCCATCTTGTTGCAAAATCAACGACTGTAAGGATGTATTTCGATTTATCGTCAGCACAAGGTGTAATGGGACCCACAATATCGACAGCCACGCGAGAGAACGGTTCCGAAATCACAGGAAGTGGCTGTAGAGGTGCTGCAGTATTGCGTCCCTTGTCCGTTGTCTTCTGACATATGTCACAGGAACGGCCGAGTCTTAAGATTTCAGCTCCCATTCCAGGCCAGAACATGGTGGATTGTATTCGGGCGAGAGTTTTGGCTGCCCCCATGTGACCTCCGAGGAGCGAGTGGTGCCCCAACTTGAAGACTTGTTGGCGACATCCAGCTGGAACAACGAACTGCAGCTTCACCTCACCCTGAGGCAAGGTAGTTCGTCGGTAAAGTCTGTTGTTCTGCCATATAAAGTCCATCTTTATTCCCTTGTAGAGGCGAACATGACGTTGCTCAGCATATTCACGTAGTTTGGAGAGGGTGGCATCATTTTTCTGCTGCTCAGCTATATCCTCGCCTTTTAGTAGTGCCTCCAGACCTTGTGGATTTGCCAGTCGTGTACTGATCTCAGAGCGACGTGCAGCAGCTCTCGTAGTGACAGCAGCACTGGTCTGATCCATAATGTCTGCAGATATGGTTGGTCCATCGCGAACACCAGGGGATTCTGACATAAGGGGGACATCTTGTGCAGTAGGTTCACTCTCCTCTGCAGTTTGTGTCATCGCGTCCTTGCCTCCTTCCACCTGGGTCTGCGTCTGGACCTCTTTCGCCGGGACCAGGCCAGCTCCAGGCACGTTGCCCAGGACAAAATCGAAGGCGGGGTTATCCATAACAGCAGCAGTCACAGTGCCTGTAAAATAAGGGGACTGGCAGAAAACCTTTGCCTCACGGACAACTATTTGTGAACCATCAATCATTGTAACACGAACGGTTTTGCCAGTATAATCCTTTCTTTTTACATACCTTTTTTTAACTACACATCCTGTGGAGCCAGAGTCTCGCATGATAATTGCTCTGCGACCCTGGACTAGGCCCTCTGCAGTAGACAATCTCTTGCTGGCTGCTGAAGGCAAGGGGAGAGGAG
>NC_061829.1:33195916-33200916 GCF_019202785.1 Penaeus chinensis | reverse complement strand
GAATAATAATAATGCTGCAGCTGATGATGATGATAATAATAATAATAATGATAGTAATAGTAATAATAATAATAATAATAATAATAATAATAATAATAATAATAATAATAATAATAATACCAATAATAAAAATAATAAAGATGACAATAAAGACAATAATGATAATAATAATAATAATGATAATAATGATAATAAGGATGATGATGATGATGATAATGATGATGATGATAATAATAATAATAATAATAATAATAATAATAATAATAATAATAATAATAATAATAATAATAATAATAATAATGATAATAATAATAATAATAATAATAATAATAATAATAATAATGATAAGGATGATAATAATGATAATAATAATAATTGTAATAATAATGATATTAATGATAATAATAATAATAAAAATACTGGTGATGATGATGATGATGATGGTGATAATATTAGTAGTAATAATAATAAAAATGATAATGATAATATAATAACAATAATAATAATGATTATAACAACAACAATAAAAATAACAATAACAATAATAATGATAATAATAATAATAATAATAATAATAATAATAATAATAATAATAATAATATAATGATAATAATAATGAAATAATAATAATATAATACAACTACTACTACTACCACTACTACTAAAATAATAATAATAAAATAATTATAACAATAGTAATAATAATAACAATAGTGAAAATAATAATAATAGCATCAGTAATAATAAGATCATGATAATAATAATAACAGAACAATAATCAAAATGTCAAGGTTCATAATAATAACACGGAGAATTATTATAACAATAATGGGTGCTCTATATTATAAAGTATTCGAGTTTAAACTATGAAAATGCACACAAACGAATGGGTTTTGAAATTAAATTTCTGAGACAGATAATTATACACATCAATCGCGAGGGAAAGATGCATTAAATTTTCCATCTTCTAATTAATTAATCTATGTAATATATATCTAATGGGCGATGCTTAAACTTTCCCGGTATGAAGTATGTTGTAGTTTACAGTGTCGTCATGGATATGACAGTTTACTAAAGTAGTTGTTTTGATGTAACAAGTCTTTCTCTTCACCATGGAAACGTTCTTTCTGTGAGACCCCCAGATGGACGATGAATGTTGACATTTCTCAGGCCATACGTATTCTTCCGCTGAATAGCTTTCATGTTGTAATCAATAACAATCTTAATAGCATCTATAATAAGAGAATCATGCACCGGTAAATCAAATGAAAGTAATAAACACATCTAAAGTGATACTTCTAAAATAGTAATATTGGGATCGTCAACAACGTGTTTCATAGCAACGAATATAATGCCTAGGAGGTGCGTGCAAGGCGACCTGAACCTTATAAATTGATTTCGTATACATCCGTTTTATTAGTCACGCATGTTCAATTCTGCTTTTGCATCATTTGGGATCTTGTTTCTTAGGTGGACATCATTTCAGTTTTTGATTTACAGGGATGTTTAATGTGGTGATACTTATATACTAGAATGTTCTGTAGGCGTAGCAGAATCGCTTCATTGCTGTTTTACTCGTCGGTAGGTTCATTATATTATCAAACGCTTGTTACGAGTCTCTTTATTATAATTTTATAGCGGGAGTACGTGTATCTGAGCACGGCTGTTTATAAACTCAGGGAATTCTTTGTTCCACATAATGTCTGCTGCCTGAAATCAGCGGTGGTCGACCTCGCCCCTGTTTTTTCTCCCACCGTTCCTCTCTGTCTGTCCGTCTACCTTTCTCCATTCCTTCCTTCTCTCTCTCCTTCTCTGTGTGTGCGTGTGTATACACAAAAACAAACGAATATGTAAACACAATTAAAATGGGTTGCTGCCACAATAGAGACGAACTTAATACTATTTATTTCAGTTTTATCGTGGCAGTAGTATGTGTTTGGCAGGGAGGAATCATTTATCATTAATGATTAATCGTTCTCCGTTCAGGGTTGCATGTTGCATAACCCAGACTCTTTACGACGCTGCAGCAGAATTGTTTTGATTCACCACCTCAATTATCGACCTTTTTTAATCTATGGATTACTCTCATGCAAAACTCTGACAAGGACGCAGGCGTAAACGTCCACAAAAATCACGGAAAAGGGTTTTCGACTTTCGGGTTCAACACAAACAGAAATACATACACACGCTGTTAGTATCAGTGTCAACGAGTCATTTGCAATGCTTTCGTTATTTACATGGTTAAATACATTCTGCATATACATTGTTATGGAGTCATGCGCACCACTCTTCATTATGAACATATTCTGCAATCTGTCGTATTCAAACTGGTAATTGACGAAGAACCCGTAGTTGTAAAGCTAACTGCTACCTTTTGATATCACTTGATCAATAGGTATGATCAGGTTGCGAGGCCAGGAAGCTTTTCTGAATTCTGAACTCTTGCAGGTAAACGCTGCAATTACTGATACTTGATCAGAAACACCGAGCAATATAAGATTTTAATTGGATAGCTGATGCGTTCTCGGGGTGGGAGGGTTAAGGGATGCTTTGTCTAACTCAGGCTAGTAATAAGTGCTTGCATACCTTCTCGCAACCTATGCTTTCAGTCTATATAACCTCTCACAAAAAAGAAAAGAATAATAAATTTACAGTGCTTCGTTCTGATCAAGTAGGTATAACAATATAATTTCTCTGCGCAGTAGAATGCTCAATATGTATGGAGCCAATGCCCTACATACCTACTACTGCAGCGACGTAATGTGGACTGTCGCTAAAAAAAAGTATATCTACTCTTTCTGACTTAACAATATGACACGATGACGAAAACGGTTGGATTAAGTGCTGTGAGGTCGACCTGGTATTGGCATCCCTGACAGGGGCTTCATTTGAGGGAGGGGCAGGGGATGCAGTTGTCCTCCCTATACTGTTTGCCTCTCCCAAGGGCCACAGTTTATTTTTTATTACTAATTACACCTAAATATATTCGGTTATTGCTAAAATGGCCCTAGAATCAATATATATATATATATATATATATATATATATATATATATATATATATTTTTTTTTTTTTTTTTTTTTTTTTTTTTGTTCACTTCACTTGGCTACATTTTTAATAAATTAGGGTTTTGAAATCTATAAAAATATTAATGGTATGGATGCCACTAACGCCGCCGTTAACTGGCGTCCTTCTGCAGAGCGCAATCGCTCCTATACCGTAATTGCTTGGGCAACGAGATAGATATGATGATTGCGGATCTTGGGGAAAGTCTCATGGCTACCCATACATTCTCAATAAGACAGATCTAGCGATTAGGGTGGATATGACACTGCCCGTGTGGCTGTTATCCTGGAACGACTCCTATTCGGTTAACACCATGGCCTTCACCGATGGTAGAATATTTCGTCCAGGATTCCCACGTAGGCATGCCCTGTAAATCCAGCAAGCTATAAGTTGTTAGCCGGTTGCGTTGATTTGGGACATGATATCAGTGGGGGGAACAGCCTCCTTCTCCAGGACTCTTATAAGGCGTCTTCAGTAACGTCAATCCAATTCTTAATGTAAAATAATAGAACTCACAGCCTGGCTGGGGAAAGGATGACGTCACTGCTCCTCCTAGATGCTGATTGGATAATGGCACCACTGCCAGCCGTAGGAAGTAATCTGGGAAACAGTTATACATCCTCACGTCACACAAACCACCATGGGGACAATGCAAATGAATCATTTATAGTGCGAATCAGAATATTGCAAAACAGTCTTAAAATCACTCTAACAAGTGAACACACACACACACACACACACACACACACACACACACGAGTGTGTGTGTGTGTAATTAATGAAACGATAGTACACTGGCATCAACCAATAATATTTCTTTATTTTCAGGTTGGTAGTGATATTCCGAGGTCTCTTTACTATTATACGGAGGGTGATTATCATGCTCTTCATTATAGCAATTCCATTTTATAAAGGAAAACGGGAGATCAAAATGGACAAACGACAAATTTATAAATAATATATGTGGTACGACAGTCTAAGTGCAAGTAATGGTTATGTAAATTTTTGGTGCATTATTAACTGTTCTGCATTAGTGGTGCATTAGCACAACGTTGTATACTTCCAAAATCTATTTTCGGTTAGCTATTTCGATATCTGTGTAAAGAATAAGCCCCATCTCTAATCAATTTACGTTATTTTTTTATAAATTGCATCATTGATATTCATGCTAACCAACATACAGGTGTTTTTTTATATCTGTATTGATCGTCATACAACAACAATTGTGTCTCCTGCGCTTCCATACTGTTGCTTTATCCTGTGAATATTATTTTTTCAACTTTGCAGAGAGCCAGTTTTTAACATGGTATGAGCATTTCATCAGCCATGTCCGTTTCCCATTATTCGACAAAATATCCGTCTATAAAGACTTTTTGTTAACAAATGCTGTTCGTTATTTTTTTATTATTTTTTTTTAATGAAGATCTCGAATGCGCATTCCTAGTCATTATTTGCGTTTATAGTAAAACCACCGGAAGCAATGTGTGAATATGAAGACAAGCGGAATTTATTCAGACAGTATCTGCCGAGTGAAAAGTACCAAAGTAGTAATTGTTTTCAGAGTTATCCAGGATGTTCGTGTTTTTCTCCGCAAAACCTTTATTAAAATTGATTGCATTATAGTACATTTTTCTTTTTCTACTTATTACCTTTACTTTCGACAGACAGCCAAATATAATTGATTAAGATTATAATCCATCACTAAAATATTTCTGAGTTGAATATGCTCTGCAAAAGAACATTACAGATAATGGATGGAGCCATAACAATAACAGAACTAGCAGCCGAACCATAATAGCTCACCAAACTGTTAAGGTTTTTCGTTAACATCAAGGGTTGGATTTGTGTTCACGAAGTGGCTTATGGATCTCTGAGTCTGAGGATAACGAGTTCCTGATAGCAACGCCCTTACCTGCAATCGCTGGACCGGATA
>NC_061829.1:33173416-33175916 GCF_019202785.1 Penaeus chinensis | reverse complement strand
ATATAGCTCATCCAGTCATGCCCTTGCTGGTTATCACTTAGTTATTTTTTCTAGTTTGCAAGATACAACATTTTCTATCCCAGCGCATTTTTAACACTGCATTTATCACTTTTTTGTACCTTCCACTCGATATAATTTCTTGTTCCCAAACTGATTCACTATGATCTAGATTGATTAGAACTGTTTTTATTTCGCATTCGTGGTTTATTGTTTTATTCTATTGGCACATCACGTAGAGTCACCCTCTGTCATATGAGATTTTCGTAGGGCGCTTGTTTTTAGCATCTGTGTCTTGTACTGTTGACCGTACTTTTTGTATGGAATTCACTTCGAATCCCCGCGATGTTATTATATTTTTTGCGTCTCGTCCTAGCTTGTTTGTTTCATCCGTTCGTATGGCATCCACTTCGCCTTTGTGTTGTTGCGTGATGATGACTAAGCCCTCGAGTGTATACGACAATATAACTCACATGGTAATCTATGTCAGTCGCTGCTTGGCAAGTACAATTTCTTGTTAAATGTGATAGAGAGCAGAATTCAATAAATACATTGTATATGTTTGAGGTAAATGGCACGAGACGAAGACACTTCCCCTTGGAACAGCAGCACCATGACAGAACATAGCGTTAAGAACCACAAGATGATGTTTTGTATGATAATTGTAAAGAGGCCTACAACGCTGGTACCCCCTTCTCCAGCCTCGCGTTCCGTTGGAAAATACGGATACAAAGAATACGCTCGAACGGAACGGTCTGTAATGCTACCGTGACGCTCAAATGTAAACATTTACCTACAGTAGCTTTTTGTGTTATACATTTTACGTCATAGCGCTACAGACTGTTCCGTTAGACTGGATTATTTGTAGCGTACAAAAGTATTCCGAATTTTCCAACGGAGCGCAAGACAGTGTTATGACACATTCGGAGAGATGGTCGAATAATGCCTGTTGCCATACTGATCAGCTTTTCCGGCAATCTCCTTCCATCCAAAAGACTGTTTTGGGCTAGGAAGCATAACATATAATCATGAGGGAATATTTTCATGATTTACTATTAACAGGTACTCGGAAAGCGTCAAAAGAGGAAAGATAAGTCCTTTTTTTTTTTTTTTTTTTTTTTTTTTTTTGTGGACTATAATTTACTCTGTGGTACAACAGTTGTTGGTGGTTTGCACTTTCGTTCACAAAATGGCGAAATGACCTGTCAATAGCTCAACTTTTCTTGAATTTAGTTGCAAGGTAAGTATCATGCCAGCCATCTCTCTCTTTCTCTCTCTCTCTCTCTCTTTCTCTCTCTCCCTCTCTCTCTCTCTCTCTCTCTCTCTCTCTCTCTCTCTCTCTCTCTCTCTCTCTCTCTCTCTCTCTCTCTCTCTCTCTCTCTCTCTCCCTCCCTCAATACATTTCATCCTAGCTCCGCCCTTGTCCTTTTACTGCTCTTCATTTCTCAAAGTCACTTACGATCCTCTAGGGAAATAAAGGTGCTGTTACCTCAGTCTTATCACTAATCTGGTGACAGTTGCAATATATATATATATATATATATATATATATATATATATATATATATATATATATGCATATATATATATATATATATATATATATATATATATATGTATATATGTATACATATACATACATATATGCATACATATATACATATATATATATATATATATTCATATATGTGTGTGTGTGTCTTTATTTATTTATTTATTTGCAGAAAGATAAATGAATGAATAAATAAATAATCATATATATATACATATATATATATATATATATATATATATATATATATATATATATATTATGTAAATATGTATATATGTATGTATGCATGCGTGTATGTATGTATGTATGTATGTATGTATATGCATTTATATATATATATATATATATATATATATATATATATATATATATATATATATATATATATATATAAACACACATATACACGCACACACAAACACCCTCATACACACATTTGTGTGTGTGTGTGCTCACGCGCGTATGTGTATGTTTGAATGTTTGTTGTCTTGTTTGCGTGTGTCTGCGTGTATCAGTGTAAGTATATGTATGTATGTATGCTATTTACCGTCTCTGCTCTTATGTGTGATCTCAGCATATTTCAGCCACTTCTCTGCTCTCGTGAAATCCCTTCCGTACTACATTCACTAGTCATAGCGAAAGAAACGCCGAAGATATGCATATAAGATGACATACATAACCACAAGATGCCATATCTGATCTCGTATGCCTAGAGCCATCATCTCCATGCATGAGGTTGAGCTTCTAGGCCTACTTAGACGACGTTCCCTTTTGTCTAAACCACGCCCCTCCAATAGGCCTTCTGCGGTCGCCGGAAAGCCTGCGAGGTCTGTTTCACTTCCTGCATTAAGGCTCACTCGCCCCTTTCGCCCCATATATCATTTGTTTTTTGTTTTTTTGTACGTGTGTTTGAGGGGATACGGGTGCTTGACGTTCCAGTGACCGAGG
>NC_061829.1:33103416-33108416 GCF_019202785.1 Penaeus chinensis | reverse complement strand
GCGCCGACCGCACTCGGCAGTCACAGCATGATTAATAATGATCATATGAATGCATTTTATAGAAGTTAGGTGGGACTGCTTAATCCTAATTTTCACATGCAGCCCGGATGCAGTTACAGGACATAATTATATGTTTCCCAACAGCCATTTATTCCACTGCAGGGCATAGGCCTCTCTCAATTCACTATGGAGAGGTTATTTGGCAGTACCACACTTACCTGGCTGGATGCCCTTCCTAATCAATCGCGGTTCGGTGCGTTACCACTTGTGCCACGGCGGCGACTTCCCCTACGACACCTGCGTTTGACTTCTCAAGGTGACATGTTTTCTCGCCGAATCAGTAGTCGGAGCGCAGGTATTTTGTCGATTATGGCAATATTGTTTCTACCCACTTCTGTGGGCGAAAGAATGTGAAGAGCAAGCTGTTTCCCATGTAGCAGGCTCCCTCTCTCCACGCAGCTGATTGATCCAAAGGAGCGGCATAGACCGATACTGTTTGGCACCACTGGCGTCGCAGGAGTTGCTAGAACGAGGTCGCAAGCGACAGCAAACTGCCTCAGTTACTCCGGCTGCAGATTTTCCCTCAGGGTTGACTCCCGCAGCCTTTTTCATTCTATAGATGCCACAAGGAAATATGCGTGCAAATCTGTATGCATATTGCATGCATGTGATGTTTCCTTTCCTAGACGTTACTGAGAAATCCGTATCTGTGGTGATCTTTGGAGGCTTACGTTTGCTTACTCCTTCTAGACTAAATTAAATTTTCTTGTTAATCAGTGTTCTCATTGCATAGTCAAGAGCAATTATAAAGACAAAAGGCGCCAACTTATGTCCTTGTAAGACTCCATCTGTGATTAGAAAAAAGTCTGTGTCCCCCATTAGCATATATACACCACTGCCTCTGGATTTTGGAGTGTACCAGTGGCTTTTTTGTGGATTTCTGGCTCCTGGTATCAGCGGTCAAACCCATATCGATGGTTCAGTGATATGGGTACTGTGGCAAAAGAAATTGCCAATATCCTTGTTAGCAAGTGCTAACAAGGATATGGTCATATGGTCATATGGTCAGATTCTCCAGAAGTGCAGGGTCTACCGGAGTATGTGTGTGTGTGTGTGTGTGTGTACATATTCATATGCATACATAAATATATAATAAATATTTATATACATATTCATATACATATATAAATATAACTAAGTGAATATATATATGTATATATATATATATATATATAGAGAGAGAGAGAGAGAGAGAGAGAGAGAGAGAGAGAGAGAAAGGGAGAGAGAGAGATGGGTGTGTGTGTGTGTGTGCGTGTGTTTGTGTATGTGTGTATAAATAAATATATGTGTGTGTGTAAATATATATACATATATATATATATATATATATATATATATATATATATATGTATGTACTATATATATATACATATATATATAAATATAGATATATATATATATATATATATATATATATATATATATATATATATATATATATATAATTTCCGAGCGAAATCGGAAACATTAGAAGTTTATTACCACAGGTATTAACATATTTAATAAGCTAATCCCCGCCTGCACTCGTTCACATTATTCTTCCCCTAAAGCGGACACGGCATTAAATATTTCGCTCTATGGAGATATGTAATTTGTAAATATCTGGTACTGACATTTACCTAGGAATATTACGAAGAGCTGGTCATGCACTCGCTCGATCTCGTCATTCAAATCCCTGCGCAGGTGCTCGTGTGCGCTTTCTCTTTGTGTTAACAGGGGAATATGTATGTATAAATATATATATATATATATATATATATATATATATATATATATATATATATATATATATATATATATATGTATGTATATGCATATTGATATTAGAAAAAAAATATGAATGGACACGAATACACACACACGCGTGCACGCACGCACGAACGCACATATATATATATATGTATATATATATATAAATATATATATATATATATATATATATATATATATATATATATATATATATATATATATATATACACACACACATACATACATACATATACATATACATACATGCATACATATACACATACATACATACATACATACATACACATACATATATATGTTTATATGTATATATATATATATATATATATATATATATATATATATATGCGTGTGTGTGTGTGTGTGTGTGTACACTACACGGACATGCATTTATATGTCTATATATCTAAATCTGTGTTTATATCTATATATATCCATCTATCTATACATACATACACACACACACGCGCACATGTGTGTGTGTGTGTGTGTTTGTCTATATATATATATATATATATATATATATATATATATATATATATATATATACACACATATATACACACATCAAAGAAACGTATACGTTGCGTAGAGCCTTATTTTAATTCTTTGATAAGGAAAACAGGAATAATACAAAAATGTTGGTAAACGAAAAATGGGCCCTAGTAATGATAAAGGAATAAACAGGAAAGCCCCTGTTAGTGATCCCAAAGCCAGTGGAAACCTCGGTGTGACTTCCACGTTACCGTAATGGAGGAGGAGCGAAACCTCTCCCAAAACTTTTCATCTTTGGGCACAGTTTTCGTTCCGTCCTATTTTCCCTTTTCCGTGTTTATCTTATTTTCCCCATCCTTTTTTCCTCCCTGTAAGTGATGTTATATCGAATCCTCGTATTTCGCTTTCCTCGCGCACGCCTTAGGAAAAGCTCGCTTCTTTGCATAAACATAGAGCTGCCACCATTTTCCGGGTGGGCGGTTAACGGCTAGCGAAGTTTCCTGAAGAGCTTCGAGTTCGGTGGGGCGGCCGGAGGAAGCAGGTCGAGCTTTATGACAAGTAAGCTTTGAATAAACATGCGGAGGGAGAGGGGACATGGGGTAGGGAGGGGAGAGGAAGGAATGGGGAAGGGAGAAGAGAGGATGGAAAAGGGAGATGATAAACGAAGAAAGGGGAAGAGAGGAGAGAAGAAGGAGAGGGAGTAAGAGAGGAAGAGAAGGGGTGGGAAAACCGAGGAAGAGAAGGAGAGGGTGGAGCTGTGAGGGAAACAGGTAGGCAGAGAGGGGAATTGCGAATAGAAAACAAAACAAAAACAAGAACGAAAGGTCGAACGGAGAGGTGAAGAAAAGGGAAAGGAAAGGGAAGAGCAGAGAAGGGATAAGGAAGAAGAAAACATCAGAGCCAGTTTAAGGGGAGAGGAGGTATAGAGAGGGAATAGTAGTAAAGGTAAAGGAGAAAAAGGAGGCATAGTTAGGATATAAGAGAAATTGGCCTTAACGCGTTGGAAGTTTGTGGTTCGAAAAGTCCAGACATTATGGCGATAAAGCACCTGCCATTAGTAGCATTACGCTCCGGGTGATCTTCATAGTTATCGCTACTGTATATGTGTTATTATCTCCGATGTTTGCTTGGCCTCCACCACCACTATTCTAAAATTTACTTATGCTTAAAATGATGATGATAATGATTATGATAATGATAATGGTAATAATGAAAATAATGATAACAACGGTGATAATAATAATAAAAAATAATTACAATAATAGTAAGAATATTAAAATAATAATAAAATAATAGTAATAGCAATGATAAGAATAATAAAAAATGATAACAATGATGATGATGATAAAGATGATGATAATGATGATGATGAGGAGGATTATTATAATAATAAAACATAACAGTCACCAGTATCACTTTTTTTTTGTTACCTTCGTTTAGTTCAGCGGTCCTTAGGGAGTCAGTAAATTCTAAGAAAGGGGAAGGGGGGGGGGGGGTACAAGCCCTTGGAAAAAAAAAAGGAATTTCTCTAATTCTATTTATTTTCTTAGCGAGAGCAGGGTCAAATAATGAGAAGTTCAGTAATAATGTGACTAATTCATACTCAATAAAAAGAATAAGAACTAATTTTCTTTAAAATGCGGTAATGAATTTTATTCATAGATGAAAGGGGAGCGTGGAGGGAAGGACAAATTCCTTGAGGAGGTGTGTTAGTAAAAAGGTTAAGACCTACTGCTTTAGAAAATTATTTCATATCATCTCTTACAATTGGCCTATTATTGTTATTATCACCGCTCTCATTATCATAATTATAGCTTTCAGACTGCTTCTTTTCTTCCTCTTACTTTATAACTGACTCCATTATTAGAGAGTTGAGTAATGGTAATTGATAACGACAATTAAAACTGAGCTATAGCCAAGTGATGTGCTCATGCAATGCTGGTGATAAGGATGATATTGATGCTGGAAGGGAAGAACTCACCAGCCTGATAACGATAGCACTATCAGGTACCTAAGATTATTAGAATTAACTATTATAATGTAAAAAAATAGGCAATTAATTTACATGAATTTGGACTTAGTTTCTCCATTAAACCATTGCTACCGGAAATGACAATTATGTACAGGATTGAAATTGTCTTTAGTTGTAAGTACTTATTCACCAAGTAGCCAAGTACTAGTCCTACCTATTATACTTTTCCATGATTTTAGGAAATATCCTTTATAATTCGCTTTTCTGCTCCTAATAACGCTATTACAATTCTAATCTCAATAATATTAATAACATCGTCGATATCAATAACAATAAAAAAATAACTCGAAATATTATTGGAAATGACACCTAACACCGAAACCATGAAAGGGGGAAGAAAGGTGAGGTCACGTACGCACTTGTGGAGCCATCTATGCGAAAATACTTTTAACACAGCTTTACTACAGTAGACGTTACATGTTCCCAGCGGCAGTAAATTAAGATGCTCAATGCGTGAGAGAGAGAGAGAGATAAAGAGAGAGAGAGAGAGAGAGAGAGAGAGAGAGAGAGAGAGAGAGAGAGAGAGAGAGAGAGAGAGAGAGAGAGAGAGAGATAGAGAGATAGAGAGATAGAGAGATAGATAGATAGATAGATAGATATTTAGATAGATAGATAGATAAATAGAGAGAGAGAGAGAGAG
>NC_061829.1:33083416-33088416 GCF_019202785.1 Penaeus chinensis | reverse complement strand
ACATACGTATAGATAGAATACACACAAACACACACAAAACACATAAATGCATATATATATATATATATATATATATATATATATATATATATATATATATATATATATATATATGGTATAAAAACCCACACTGTAAAACTAGTTTTACAGTGTGGGTTTTTATACCATAGTATCAACACGGTAGTGTGTTTTCTCCTTTTCATATATATATATATATATATATATATATATATATATATATATATATATATATATACATATATACATATCTATATATATCTATCTTTATATATATATATATATTTATATATATATATATATATATATATATTTAAATTATATATATATATTATATCTATATCCGTATATATCTATCTATCTATCTATCTATCTATATGTGTATGTGTGCGTGTTCATTCATATATATATATAGATAGATAGATAGATTAGATTATATACGGATATTGATATAATATATATAAATAGATAGATAGAAATCTAAGGTAGGCTAAAGATTCCATTAGAATGTAAGGGAAAGAGATTATATTCCGCACAAGGCCCCTTTTCACTCCAACATTACCCCTCTGTCAGGGCGACCATTCTTGAGGAGCAAAGGTTGAGGAAGATTTCAAAAGTTTTATGCGGCGGTGAGAGTCCAGGTGGTGGGGGGGGGGGGGGACGGTCCAGGGGCTGAGGGAAAGGCGGAGAGCAGGGAGGGAAGGGGGAAGGGTAACAGGGAGGGAGGGAGGGAGCGGGCAGATAGGAGGAAAGGAGGGGGCAGCTTGGAGGGAAGGGTATCAAACTGCCCGTGACAATGGATCCTTTCAGCCAAGTGTGGAGTAAGCAGTTCTTGGCGTCTTATTCACAGGCACAAATATCCTACAGGATCTTCTATCCCTTACTTTATCGCAGCCATTGCTTTAAAATTTTCATCTATTATACATCGGTTCCTCTGTTTCCTTCGATTCTCCCATTTGTAATTCTTGGGATTCTTTTCCTTAGAGTAGAAAAGCCGAAGAATTTTTCTGATGATATGAAAACAAAAAGAAAGAAAAGTAAGGGAAATAAAATGTCGTCGAACGATTTGTAACATTTATTTGTTTTACCTTTTTGCAAACAATTCTGCATATCAACGAAAACCAACTCTGGGATTCTACAGGAAAGCGTCCACATATATTGAGATATCTCGCCCTTTGCTGATGCAATTTTTTGCAGACGGATTTCTTTTTTTTTTTTTTTTTTTACTTTCAAAAAAACAACAAAGAGAAAAAGAAAAAGATGTCAGTCCTTTCAATCGTTTTTTTCTCTCGATCTCCGTGGATTTCCGTTTTTTTCACCCGATTCCCGCGTACAACGGCTGAATTCCATTGAAAGAAAATGTAATACGTTAAACAAAAGTTGAGGACAAATGCAACGCGTTTGAGATACCAAAGCATAGTAGCACGAGTTGCGAAACCAAAAATAAAATATAAAATATTACCTTATATAAGGTATAACAGTCCAACATCACATCACACGTTGGTACCGATATAACACGATAATTCTGAAGCATTTTACTCGCTTGCATATCAACGGTTTTTGTGTTACCTTGCACTTTAATCTGGGAATTCCATCTCGTCAGAGGAGGGAGTGAACTCTGTCTATAGACGATATGGATTATGTCCCGGGTATAATGCTGAGGGGATGCGAGGGAAGAACGTGACCTGGAATTTTGATTTTACTTTAACTTTACTTTGATCTTTTTCATTATTACGTGTTCTGTCTGATGTAATCATATACAACAAGAGTGATTTTATACGAACTCTTACACGAATTCAGAAGAGAATATAAATTATATATATGTATATATATATATATATATATATATATATATATATATATATATATATATATATATATATATATATATATATACATATATGTATGAGCACACAAATTTGTATATAAATATATGAACACACACATATACGTATATGTATGTATGTATATACATATATACACACACACACACATATGTTTATGTATGTATGTGTATATATACACACATACATATATACATATATGTATATTTATATATATATATATATATATATATATATATATATATATGTATATATGCTTACATATATAAACACATACATGCATACATATGAGCAAACACACATGAATGTGTTTTACATAGATGTATGTATATATATATATATATATATATATATATATATATATATATATATATATAATATACATATATATATATACACATATATGTATATATATACACACATATATATACATATATATTTGTTTATATATATATACCTATGCGCGCGCGCAAACACACACACACACACACACACACACACACACACACACACACACACACACACACACACACACATACACACATACACACAAATATATATATAGAAAGTCCTCCTGAAAAAAAAATAATAATAATAATGCTGGAGAATGGACAGTCACCAGCCCCAACCACGCTGGTGGCTGTGGCCTTCAACCCATGATAAAAGAGAAATCAAAATCATGTTTGAAATATATTATATAAAAAAGTTGTCCTGCTTTAAGGTGGCCAGGACACTGCAAGCATTGCTTCGGACGATGGCTAACCCCAGACTTTCCTTTAACCACAGAGTTTCATTTGGATCGTTGGATTTGGCTGTTATTTTGCGACCGATGGCTTCCACTAATGTGCGAGTAGGAAGGCCCAAAATCACCTGTAGTTTCGAAGGTAAAGGCTAACAGATGTATCACTTTGTAAGGAACTAGTATTTACGTCTTTTCGTATTTTCTGCCTGCATGAAAAGCACATGAGATTATATTTGTTTTTTTTGCGAAGGTAGTGTCCCAAAGAGAAAATAAAACAAAAGCAAAATACTAAAAGTGAACATAAAATGGCAATACTAAAACTGTACATAAAATGGCAATAAGAATATTGAACATCAAAAGAAAAACCGTCCGATAAAACATGTTAAACAACTATAAGAACAAAGCACATTTCTTTCAATAATATCCGCCCTTAGATTATGTAGACCATAACACCACTCTACTAACTTTTGTAACAATCGAAGGAAAAAGTTGGTCTTGTAGTTTAATCCAGAGGCTAAGGCACTGCAGAGTTTCTGGCACTTTTTAGGGCGTTCCCGGGGATATAATGAAAGGCAATCGCCGAGGGTGGTCGTTTGGCAAGCGATTCCTTTTTTTATATTAAAATGAATTACTAAAAGTGTTAAAACTTGTCTGTCTTACTGGACCATTTAAAGTTAAAACATAAATCAAACAAATAAAATCACGAAATAATGCGTACTAAACACAAAAGACTAAAATGGTAATTGTAGAAATAAAACAGAGTAAAAGTAATTAAAACAAAAGAAATAGAAAAAATGCATAAAATAATAAAAGAGTTAAAGTTCACACATTAATAAAAAGAAAACAACAATAAAATAAAAAGGCAAGGAAAATGCGAAACAAGGATACAAACGCGTGGTCATCCTGGCTTTGCGCTCCTTGCGAGGGATGGCACAAGAATCTGTGGAGAGCTACTATATTGTGGGGTGTCTAAGGTAAAATGAGTCACTGCATCACATTAAAGTAAATTCTTTAAATGCATAGGCCTAAGGCGTGCCCATGCGTATTCCGATTTATTTTGAATAACATTATTACGCAAACACAAGTTTTCCAACCTGCAAGGTGTGAAAGATCGATGAGTATATCCGCAATAATTGTGTTACTTTCGCTTAGAGAGGCAAGGAGGGCACGTCTATCTATTTGCCTGTCTCATCGTAAACTTGACACATGTAAGTGTGTGTGTGTGTGTGTGTGTTCAATAAATCCGACTTTTTCAGAATCATTCAGCAAGTTGCTAAACAGGCGCCTACTATGCTTAAATGACGACATGCAAAATATTAGACAAATAAAAAAATATCTACTATTCGCATTTTTTAATTAAAGTATAATACCATTTCCGACGCTGGGATGAGGTACGGCAGCCCGCATGACCCACGGAAGGGCATTTCGGTTCATCCGACATTATGGCAGAATCAAACATAGGGTAACTTAGGTCATTGCGAATGATTCCTGGGGACTTCCGTAAAGATTCCCAGTCACTATGCATTTCCATATAAACTTGTGCTACCTTAATAATGCACATTATTCGCTCGCCTATATTGTGGTGACGATCTCGTCAGTGGCAATATGGCACTTCGACGTGGTGGTTTGCGTAGTGCCGATACATGTATACTAAAAGAGTTTGGTACCATTGATGTATTGCCACGTAGACTACTGACGAAGAGTGACATTCTTGCTTGATACTGTGCGTTAAAAGGGCATAGTAACCAGACAGTAAAAGGATGCTCAAAAGATAGCTTGCCATGCAATAATTTGACTATTACGGAAGCTCTGATTTTATCCAAGTTGCAGGCGGAAATTGCTGTGCTGTATAGCAAATTCGGCATTAAGACAATATCACCTTGGTATATGAAAGAAAAAATAAAGAAAATAAAGAAAGAGTACTACGACTCCATCAGAAATGTAACACTGAAGACAAAATTCTCGAAAACTGTGATTGTGTCATTCAAGGGAAAGCAACAACCCCGAGAAATTCTCAAGGAAGATATAGATTGGTATGATGCAAAAGTACAAGGAAGCAATGGATCACTCGTAAGTGTTGATTATCAGGCGCAAAGGCGGGAATTTAACAGACTGAAACGGAAGCAGACCAACAATGCAGAAGTCCCATTTATATGCTACAGTGAAGATATTGCAGAAATGTCTTTTGAAAATTTAGAGTTGAGCTATGACGACCTGGAATGCGAAGTTACAACTGCAGGCACTACTCCTGAGGAAACTGTGGAATACATGAGAACACTACGAGTGAAATGAAAAAAATATGACTGAATATGTCTGAAAGCACTGAAAAAAAATCCAAAAACAATCAGAAGTATTTTTGATTTTGCAAAAGATAATTTCATGTGCTGGCGTTCTGC
>NC_061829.1:33050916-33053416 GCF_019202785.1 Penaeus chinensis | reverse complement strand
TTGTAACTTTTGCAAGGTCGATCATGAACTTGATATATGTAAAGGGTTTAATGGACTTGATGATAAGGCAAAAATTTTATATGTCCAAAAAACATTTCTTTGTTAGGGTTGTTTAAAACATGGTCATATCATTAAACACTGCAAAAGAAAGAATATATACACAGTATGTAAGAGACGTTATGCAACATCTCTTCATAAGGCTATACTTGAAAGAACAAATAAAAAGGAAGCCTTACTCAAAAGGTATAAAGATCAGGAAGCTGGAAAAACACTACCATTGTCAAAAGAAACTAATATAATTGAAGACAAAGAAAACTCCAGCAAAATTGATGATAGTGCAGTTTTCAATAGAATAAGGGTATTGAGAAAGTCAGAGGGTATGATGCATTCCATGATATTACCTGTATGGGTACATGAAGAAAATAACATACGTTAAAAGGTATTGGTTTAAGCATTATTGGATGAACAGTCAGATGCATGTTTTATTAAAGAATCCACCATGAATGAGCGAAACATCGTAGGCTCCAAGGTACACCTGAAGTTAACAACAGTGACAGATGAAGAAACAATTAAAAGTACAAATATTAAAGGACTAATAGTATGTGGTAAAAAGGAAACGATAGAGGTTGCACTTCCAGTCAAGGAAGAATATACAAGCCAGACATGATCAAATTCCAAGGCCAGAAAGTGTAGAAGGATGGCCTAATTTACAGAGAATAGCAAACGAATTAATGCCATATGACAGAAATGTTGAAGTTGGGCTCCTGATTGGCTTAAGCTATGTGCGTGCCATCAAATCGAGGGAGTTGATTCCTGGGAAGGATGGCGAGCCTTATGCAGGAAGAACATTGCTTGGTTTTAGTGTATAAGGGAAAGTCAGTGGTGTTTGTCAAGACACAAGTGAACCAGATTCAGTCCTAGCCAAAAAAGTAATAGTCAATAAGGTTTTCATTAATGGCAACACAAAATTTCCTCACCAACTAAAGTTAAAAAAAAAAAAAAAAAAAAAAATGATTGATTTTGCACAACTTTTTCGTATCAAGACAACATTTTCCTGAGAAAAATTAGGAATGGAATTCATCTACTAAAAGAATAGTAAAGAATTAGCATTATGATGAGTCTAAAGAGGAAGCTAATACAAAATAAGCCTATGTTGCATTTATGAAAGATCTCATAAACAGAGGCTATGCAGAAGAGGCATAAGTGTACGACATCTATGCAGGGTCTAAACTTCAATGATGGAAGAGTATGGTATATACCACATCATGGTGTATCATCCAAAGAAACCTGACAAAATTAGGGTAGTTTTCGATTGTAGTGCTGTGTATAAGAATGAATCACTTAATAAGAAGCTCTTACAAGGTCCGGATCTGACAAATAACTTGATTGGCGTATTGTGCAGATTCAGAAAGGAATATGTAGCAATTGCATGTGATATAGAAGCCATGTTCCACCAAGTAAAGGTAAAGCCTGGTCACAGAAACCTACTCCGCTTTCTGTGGTGGGAAAATGAAGATCCTGATTCAACAATTAAAGAATATAGAATGACAGTCCATTTATTTGGTGCTACATCATCTCCGAGTATTGCAAGTTTTGCACTGAAAGCTGCAGCTGATGATTATGCATGGCAATGTGGAACACAAGCTGCCTGCTTTGTTAAAATGGAATTTCATGTAGATGATGGCTTAATATCTTTACCTACAACTACAAAAGCCATAGCTTTAATCAGGAACAGTAAAGCATTGTGCTCAACGAGTGGTTTCAGATTGCACAAGTTCTTGTCAAATAAGAAAGAAGTTCTAGAAGCAATAAGCTTAGAGGAAAAGGCTAAGAGTTTAAAGAACTTAGACCTCTCTATCGAATCCTTGCCAATAGAGGAGTAGAATGGTTCATAGAATCAGATACATTCCAGTTCAAAATCAATATTAATGACAAACCAATAACTAGAAGAGGTATATTGTCAACGGTGTTTTTGATCCTATGGGTATGGTCTCATCCTTTATAGTGATTAGTAAAAGAATACTTCAGACCTTGTATCAAGATGGAGTAGACTGGGATGATGACATATCAAATGATTTGAAGCAACAATGGAGAAGATGGAAAGATGATTTGATTCAGTTGAAAGAATTAAAAATTCCTTGATGCTACAAGCCTGACTTAGATAGGTCAAATCAACAGAACTGCATCATTTCTCTGATGCTAGCCAGAATGGTTATGGGCAGTGCTCGTATTTAAGGCAAGTAAGTGAGCTAGGACAAGTTCATTGTGCATTTGTCATGTCAAAGTCCAGAGGCACACCATTGAAGCCTATAACTGTTCCTAGGTTAGAGCTAACAACTGCAGTCGTGGCCGTTCGAATTATTTCTTTGTTAAGGAAAGTTATGTTACCTGGAACTAAACGAATTCTTTTGGACTGATAGTAAATTCGTACTTGGCTACATTTCAAACGAAGCAGAAATTCCATGTATTTGTTACTAACCGATTGCAGCATATTAAAAAC
>NC_061829.1:32993416-33003416 GCF_019202785.1 Penaeus chinensis | reverse complement strand
ATGGTAGTCACGGTGATTTAATTGTACCGTAAACAATTGGTTGACTGTAAAGGTATTCAGTTCGGGTTTCCTCTTGTGGATGTAAAAGTGTTCAAAGAAGAGAAGGTGCATATATTGTTACATCAGTGTTGTTTAACTAATTACCTAAAATAAAAATAAAAACATTATATAGTGTGTACGAAAGCATTATTACATGAGACGTTACGAGCAGCCCCTTTGCGATAAATCTCAACATGTTTCTATAATTCATTCAAGTGGAGAGAAAGAAAGAGATGGAGAGAGAAAGAGAGAGAGAGAGAGAGATAGAGAGAAAGAGATAGAGAGAGAGAGAGAGAAAGAGAGAGAGAGAGAGAGAGAGAGAGAGAGAGAAGGGGGGATGCATTATTTCTGTGATATAAAATATTAAAGTTTCTGTGTCCTTCATTCTCTCTCCCGCCCTTTCTCTCTTTATATATTCTGATATATATATATATATATATATATATATATAGATATATATATACATATATATACACATATATGTGTGTGTGTTCGTGCGTGCGTGCGTGAATGTGTGTGCGAGTGTGTTTATGTGTGTGTGCGTGTGTTTATGGGTGTGTGTGTGTGTGTCTGTGTGTGTGTGTGTGTGTGTTTATGTTCATGCGTGTGTGTGTGTGCGTGTGTGTGTGTGCGTGTGTGCATATATATATATATATATATATATATATATATATATATATATATATATATATATATATATACACACACACATCATCATCATCATCAGCCTTAGTCAATCCACTGCAGGACGTAGGCCTCTTACAATCTTTTCCATCTTTATCTGTCTTGCGTTTTTTGCTTCCAGTCTTGGCCTCCGAAATTTCGTTATTTCGTCGCGCCATCTTGACATAGGTCTGACCCTTGGCCTCTTTATGTTATCTATACTCCAGTCTGTTACTTTCTTTGTCCATCTGTTGTCCTGTCTCCGACATTATGACCTGCCCATTGCCATTTTTTTCTTTTTGATGCTCCCGAGTATATCTTCTACTTTTGTGTGTTCCCTGATCCATGTCGCTCTCATCCGATCTCTTAGACTAATTCCTAGCATCAACCTCTCCATCCCTCTCTGGGCACTTATTCGTTTCCTCTCCAGTGATTTGGTTGTAGTCCATGTTTCTGAGAAATAGGTCATAACTGGGAGGATGCATTAGTTAAAGACTTTTCTTCTTAAACATAATGGCAAGTATGCTACTGTGTTTCCCGAAGGCGCTCCAGCCTAGACTGCTGTGTCGCTTAATTTCCTCTTCGCTTGATGTATTTGTCTGTACGAGTTGCCCTTGGTATATATACTTGTCTACCACCTCTAGCGCTTCACCTTGAACTTGTATCTGTTCAAATTGAACTCTACTGTTGAACATGATCTTAGTCTTTTTCTTGCTCATCCTAAGTCCGACTTTCAGGCTTTCTCTATTCAGATCATTTATTAGTTGCTGCATTTCATTTGCAGATTCACTGAAGAGACCAATATCATCTACAAATCTTAGATTGTGTAGGTATTCATCCCCGGTCTATTTCTGGTCCATTCTAGTTTCTTGAATATTTCCTCAAAGCAAGCTGTAAACAGTTTTGGTGAGATGGTATCTCCCTGTCTAAGACCTTTCTTAATTGGGATTTTATTAGTTTCTGTGTGGAACTTGATGGTTGCTGTCCCATCTTCGTATATATCTTCTAATATTTTACAATATACCTCCTCTACTCCCTGCCTTCGAAAAGCTTCTTGTACTGCTGGTATCTGTACATAGTCAAACGCCTTTTCGTAATCAATGGATGCCATACACAGGGGTTTCCTATATTCGTTTATTTTTTATCTTAATTGGGTAAGCATATGTATGTGGTCTGTTGTTAAGAACCCACTGCGGAAGCCTGCCTATTCTCTAGGCTGGTTAGAATCCAGACTATCCGAGATTTTCCCTCTCTTCATGCCCTTAAGTGCTCTCTCTATTTCTTATGATTTCATTCTTATTATATGTCACATCTCCGTCTGGTTTCTTTATTGCATATATTTGATTTCTCCTTTTAGCTGTTTTCATACTGGTAGGTACTTGAGATCACTGTTTCATTTATTATTTGAGTATTGAATTCCCGTACGTCTTCTCTCTTCTTTTTGTTTATGTTTTTTGTTAGTTCAGCTAATTCTATTTTCTCCCTATTTGACGATGCTTTCATGACCCTACGTTTTTACATAAGTTTTTTGGTTTCTATCGAGAGCTTACCTGAGTTTTGTTTGACGTTCTTACCGCCTACTTCAAGTGCAGCTTCCTTTATTATGTCATTGAACTGTTTGTTGATTTGGTCAATGTTGAGATCTTCGTCGCTGAGAAGTGAATATCTGTTTTGGATGTTAATGCTAAATTCTGTCGCTTTGGTCTTCAAGTTAGCTAAGTTTGGCTCCGGTTTTCGTATGAGTTTATTCTATCTTTAAGTTGTACCTATTATTTAGTTTTATTGTTACTGAAGCCACTCTTTCGTTTATACTATGGAATTCTACTATATTCTTTTCTAAACGTTTGTGAACTAGGAAACCTACCCCTAATTCTTGTTTGCTACCGTGAGGTTTACCTCTCTAATAGAGCACGTGGTCACCATTTAGTATCTTCTATTCTTCGCCTAGTCTTCTAACCTCACAGAGTCCCACAACATCCCATTTAATGAAAGAGTTCCTCAAGTAATGCTAGTAAGTCGGATTCCGTTCTCATTGTCCTTATACTATATGTGCAAAGGTTCATCAACGTGGGGCGGCCTGTTCTTAGCCGGGGATTCTTAGCACCCTCTGCTCCGGAGCGATCCTGATCGCTGTCGTAACCAGGGGCTCCTTGGCTTCCGGCAAATGAGGGCCGTTGCTCTATTTGTGCAGTCATGGTTTTTGATTGTGAGGTAGACAGCCGAGTTACCTCCCACCTACTGGCCTAGGTGTATCTTAATGGGAGGGGGATTATTTTAACCTGGATGCCACTGATAAGCCCCTTAGGAGCAGCAAAACGCGGGCCTGCTCACTACACCAGGGTATGCTCCCGTGAGCATGGGCTTGAGTATCGGAAGTGCATATATGTGTGGTTGTATCACCCGTAAATGCCATAATTACTACGCATATGTTCATTTTCGTGCACACGCACATGAAAGCATACGCCTTTACAATGCTCCTATGCATATGCTATGCATACATACTTATACATTATGCACAATTACACCCATGCGCATGCATACACATGCATAAACATACGTGCACTTCATGTGCACATGTGCACATGTACTTATCCACACTTATGCGCACATGCCTTGTATACATACTTATGGCTGTGAATACCCATATAAATATACATATACATAAATGAACACACACATACAGACATATATATATATATATATATACACATACACACATATATGTACATATATATATTCATATACGTCTTCATACATATGTACACATACACATACACATATATGTACATATATATATATATATATATATATATATATATATATATATATATATATATATATATATATATTTATATACGTCTTCATACATATGTACACATACACATACATATACACACATATATACATACACACATATACATACACACATAACTACCCATACATACATACATACATACATATACCTACATACATACACAAACACTTATACTTATACACATATATACGCACCTCCACAGAAACATATATGTAAATGCACATGCACATACTCGCACATACATATGCATTTATATGCAAATACCCATATGAATATATACGCATATATATACATATCTACGTATATATTGTTTATCTTTCATATACACACACATGGATGCGTACACGCAATTTTGCATACATCAGCGCACTGCCGTGTATACGCACTTATACTCGTGCACAAGCGTTTGAACAGCGTCTGCACTCCATTATAATGAGCCCATGCATTATAATGTGCATAAATTGCCTAGGCTTGCAGCATAGGGCTTGGGGAAGGCGGATGATATGGGAGAGGAGGATTTAGGACAGTGTTGGAATAGGTAAGGATGGGGTTTGGGGTTAGAGGGAGTTAGAAAGGGGATTTTGTATCTGGCAGTTTTGAGGAGAGGTGTCGCATTCCTTAGCGGTTGCTAAGCCTACCGGCCTGCGCCCTCGGCCGACCGCGGTCACAGGTCGCGGAGTCAGTGTCTGGCACTCGACTGAGGTGCCGTCGCTTGAATTACGCTTTGTTAAGGCTTAACTTATCTGGTGGGACTTCTGTCGAATGGCTGATTATATTTGTTGCTTTAAGGTAACCATGTTTAGACCTACCTGATTTTGTGATGTACTGTACTTACATACTGGCGGTATGGCTCTTCCGTAGGGAATTTATTTGAGGGGAAACTGAACTGTAATAACCGTGCGATTTAGCAGTTGCTCGGCGTCCTCTGGGTATGGGGATCCGTGATGCTTGCCATTTTCTAATATCGTAATTTGGTATTCTTTTCTTGGTGGGGAGTGATTTTTTTCCTTTTTTTACCGTTGATTCTATCTACTGTGGCACTCTCGATGAGCATTGGGACCTTATTTAGCACGTTGATGAGACCTAGTAGCATTCCTATTGGCATTTTGTGGCATCCCTTTTAGTTTAAAAGGTCCACGTATAAATGATCAATATTAAATTTTATAGAAGTATAAGGCGTTTGGATAAGTTATTATTACTATTTTGGTTGGGATATAGGCTCAATATATTCACGAATCTTTCTATCTTATGTAGCACTTTCACAGATCACTTCTTACTCGCAATTTTATATACACATACACGTACACACACACACACACACACACACACACACACACACACACACACACACATATATATATATATATATATATATATATATATATATATATATATATATATATGTATATATATATATGTATGTATATACACATACATATATATGTGTGCTCTCTCTCTCTCTCTCTCTCTCTCTCTCTCTCTCTCTCTCTCTCTCTCTCTCTCTCATTATCTCTCTCTCTCTCTCTCTCTCTCTCATTCTCTCTCTCTCTCATTCTCTCTCTCTCTCATTCTCTCTCTCTCTCTCTCTCTCTCTCTCTCTCTCTCTCTCTCTCTCTCTCTCTCTCTCTCTCTCTCTCCCTCTCTCTCTCTTCCCTTCTTCCTCTTTTACCAATTTGATACATGCCTATACATCTCTGTATGCATTCACACGAACAAACTCTGATCAAATACCCCCTCTTATGATTGGATCCTTCTCCAGCGAGGCGTGGGATGTGATTGAGTTCTCATTAACTAGACGCTCGCTAAAGGATGTGTATAGACGAAGTGTTGGACTTGTTTGCCTTCCTCTTATTCAGACTGGTTCGAGTGCTTGATGAGTTAACACTAAAGAAGGCTTTGTTTTGTTCTTAGAAAGGCTGAATCTCTCTTTTTCTTTATTCTAGAAGGGATAATCATAAGAAGAGTGATAAGAATAAGTGTGTGTGACGATAATAACAATATTGAACAGTAATGGTAATGAAAAAGATAAAAATATAATAATAGTAATAATTTAAAAAAAAAATAATAATAATAATTAAAAAAAAAAAATAATAATAAAGAACAGCAAAAACAAATACTTACAATAAAGTTAACAAAAACTATTATGATTTCTCAAAACATCAAGAAGAGTACTCAAGTAAACAAATAAACTGTGATACCGATGTTCACAACAATAATCAGAATATAATAGTGGTAATAATAATAATAGTGTTAACAATGTTAATAACAATAATGATAATTATGATAATGATGATAACAATAACAAAATGATAATATAATAATAATAACAATAATAATGATAATGAAAATCATAACGATGATAATTATAAATAAACTTAATAATGGCATCAATTAGGATATGATAATAGTATAAATAATAACAATAATGAAAATACAAGTACTGTTACTAATAATAATAACAACAATAATAATAAGAACAAATAATAAAAATATTATTATTAATAGTAATAAAATAATGATAGCAACAACAATGCCAACAACAACAACAATAATAATATAAATAATAATGACAAAATCATAAAAGTAACAATAATGATAACCATGACAGTAGCAATAATAAAATATTCATGGCAACAATGAGAACAATAATGGTAATTGTAGTGACAACGGCAACGACAGCAATAATGATATCGATAATAATAAAAGTAATAAACATAATGACAATAACGATGATGATGATAAATATAAAACTAATAATAATGCTTATAATAAAACCATTAACAATAATAATGATGATAATATCAAATATAACAATAACAAAAAATAATAATGATAGTATTGATGATGAAGATAATAATAACAAAATATTAACAGTGATAGTGACATTAAAGATATAAACAAACAATAATCATTATGATAATAACAATAATGATAAATGTAATTCTAATAGCAGTAATGATGAGAAAATTGTCTTAAAAATTACAATAATGATAATAAAAATGATGATGATGATGATAATAATAAAAATGAATATATTGATAAGGATAATAATGGTAGTAATATTATCAATAATAATGATAATCAATCTTATTTATAATGATAATAATAAAAAGAAAGAAAATGATGAGTGAAAATGTTGATTATAATAATGATTATAAAAATGAAAATAAAAATAATAATAATAACGAGAACACAATAATAATAATAATAATAATAATAATAATAATAATAATAATAATAATAATAACAATAACAAAAATAATAATAATAATAATGATAATAATAATAATAATAATAATAATAATAATAACAGCAAAAGTAACAACAAGATCAGTGACAAAAAATACAATGATAATAATAATAGTAATAATAATAATAATGATGATAATTAATGATAGTAATAACAATAATAACAATAATAATAATGATGATGATGATGATGATGGTGATGGTGATGGTGATAGTAACGATAAAAATAACAATAACATCAACAATAATAATATTGACATAAATGATAATTCCATTGATAATTCCAATACTAAAGATGATAATGATAATGTTTTTTAATAATAATAATGAAAATAATAACTACATGAATGATAATAGCAATAACAACAACAACGATGAAAATTAGGAGGAGGCAGATAATAATAACAAAAGCAAGAGTAAGAGCAATAACTTCAGGAGGGCAACACTGACATCAATAATTGCAACTTCAGCAATAATCAAGGTAGTGAAGGTAATGTCATCATGCATATACAGGTCACATAACTTGCTTATATTTTGTAGAATTAGTATCTTACTCTAATAGATAACAAGTACCGAAAATTATTTTGGGTTCCTTGTTTCTAAACTTGATCTATTTATCTCAAGAATTGCAACAGCCAAGTGAAGAGAATTTCCCCAATTTTAACAGCTGAATAATGCCGTCATCATGACATTTCGAGTATTTTTAAAATGTATTTCTTTATTTTTTTTGCAACGTTAATTTTCACTTAATCGCTCGATGTTCAATATGTTTGCATTTTTTGTTCACTTTTTTCTTTGTTTTACCAATTCTCAGAGCTTGCGGAGTAATCCCAAATCAATGGCCTGGAACTACAGCCTTTAAACCGGTACGTGAGGCAGACTGTTACGCAACGCCGCGAGGAGAGCATTCGGTAACATTTCCATACAGACAACATCGCTCAAAGGTATCGAAAAGGGGAAAGAAAGAAAGAAAAACAAGTGGGAACAGGAAAAGAAAAACAAACAAACAGGGGAAAGGAAATAAAGACGAAAGGAAGAAAATGAAAAGAGAAAAATAATAATGCATTTTTCAATACAGTTTCCGTTTGGTGTTCATTCGAAAATCGCAAGTTCCCTTCATACATGCCTGCCTTCCTGTTTCATGCCTGAACGGATTTGTGTTTTCCTCGGGTGTCATGGCGATGAATTTTAACGAAAGGTATGTTTGTTCCTGACAATTCAAAGTACAATCTTTGTCAATTATATTTTTTGTGGTGTTTTTTTTTTTTTTTTTTGTTGGTTTGTTTGATTAATAGATATGTATTATCTTTATATTACCATAATTATTAATGGAATCATCAATATACTAATAATAATAGTAATAGTAATAATAATAAAAGTAAAGCCAATAATAATATTGATAATAATAATCTTTATTATTTTTCTTACTATCATTGATGTTATTATTTTTATTATCATTTTGATTATCATTTTTATTATTAGTAGTAGCATTATCATGATCATTTTTATCGTCATCATTATTATCATTACTGTTATTATATTATCATTAATACTATTATTATTATCATTATAATCATAATCATCATTACCATCAAAGTAATAATCCCTATCATTATCATTATATTTATCATAATAATAATTATTATCATCATCATTATCATTATTATGAATGTTACTTTTGTTAATCTTATTATTATTAACATTATTATTATAATCTTTATTGTTATTATTATTAACATCATCATCATCATCATCCTCATATTCATTACTACTCTTACTATTATTATAACTATTTTCATTATTATTATCATTCTTACTATATCTATTAGGATTGTCACAGTCAGTATTATTGTTATTACCATCATTATCAGTATTATTGTTGTCATTAGTATTACCACCATTATCATCATCATAATCATAGTTATAATAGAATACAATAATATGATAACAGTCTGAGCAACAGGAGGCATTCGAGGTATGATGTCATGGCCTGCCAGTGTGTGAACACGCCCTGGCTTCGTATTAACTCCTACCCCCTTGCCCACTTGGGTTAATGGGTGGCTGTTGGGAGGCAGGCCTTGCTAATCCGCCGCTCCCCCGGATAATCTTTTGACACTGGTAGGCCATAACTCCGTACCTCTGGAGTCTCCTGTTGCTCCGAGAGCCTCCACAATTCAACTTAGGACCGTAAGGTACCTACTCTCCGTAAGTGGCCACGAGGAGGCACAGCAGAAGTCTTGATGATGGAGAGGCTGTGGACTGGGAGGGGAGACTTATGCAAAGCTGCTCCCTTTTTCACACTAGGCTAGCCAGCATATATATATATATATATATATATATATATATATATATATATATATATATATATAAATGAATAAATATATATACATATATATACATACATACATATATATATATATATATATATATATATATATGTGTGTGTGTGTGTGTGTGCGTGTGTGTGTGTGTGTGTGTGTGTGTGTGTGTGTGTGTGTGTGTGTGTGTGTGTGTGTACCTATATTTATATACATATATATATATATATATATATATATATATATATATATATACATACACACATGTATATATATATATATATATATATATATATATATATATATATATATTTATATATATATATATATATTTATATATATATATACACACAGTGGCAATTATTCATATGCATATATATCCCAATCCCAATAATTATATTGACCTTAGCGGCAGATAATTGTGTGTGTGTGTGTGGGGGGGGGGGGTGTATGTGGCGCACACACACACACACACACACACACACAACATTATCTGCCGCTAAGGTCAATATGATTATTGGGATTATAATGTTAAAATATATAGTGCTTAAAAAAAAAAATCAATAAATAAAGTCTCTTAAAGGTAAATCTAAATAATAATAAATATCATATAAAAAAAAATCTGGCCATAAATATTATGCTTAAATGTATAAAAATGTTCGCATAATTATTAGGCAAAATGAATTTATTTTAAAATGTTAGTCCCCTTAAGAAACTAATAAGACTTTCCACGCCACAATACTCCCCCTAAACACTTTTCTGTGTATATTGGGGAGGCAATTGCATACGTCTTTGGTCTGAGAATGTCGGCTATTTTTTTCCCATAACATGTGCGACCGTTGATGGCTCTTGACATCCATCAGAGCGTGTTTCACTTTAAGCCATCATCGGCCCATGAGTCAATAGTGTGTACCCG
>NC_061829.1:32960916-32968416 GCF_019202785.1 Penaeus chinensis | reverse complement strand
CTCCAGTGCTCAGTAAGTTGTTTTTGTCCGCATATTTTGGCCTCCAGCTACATCCTTTTCGCTTGCTTGGTTGGAGGATATTCTTCTACTTGACCGATGTTGGGATTAGTCCGAAGTTCTCTTGAATTTCTGAGCTTGTTTGATAGAGACAATCGACATGAGCTCTAGGGTGGTGCATTGTGTGAGTTTATTTCAGTATTTCAGTTTAGAATGTTTCATTTTATTCAAACCGATTGGAAGTGGGATGATATATATGATGATATACAAATCAAAAGAGGAAAGAGAGAATTTCCATGGAAAATCCTACCTTTGATTCTGATAACATCAGATTTACTCATACTTTTGTTGTGATTGAGATTAAGGTGAGCTTTCCACACAGGCATACTATTTCTAAGACAAATATAGATGATGGGAGAGATTTTGTAGATGTCCAGAGTTTTTTAAATCTAATCATAAGGAACACTGTTTCTTGTACGGCAGTTTTCGAGAAAAATGTTGTTAATTAGGAGTTGATCTTTGCATCTTTGTATGAGTTCCTTTTACATCCTTATGTTCTTGCCGAAGGAAGGAATTCCCAAGACGCATTCTTTCTGATGATATGGACAATAAGATTGAACATTTTAGGGGTCCTCTGTGCCCTCAGGCTTCGGTAGGAAATAAGTTATTCGTTCAGTTAACCATTCTTTTGGCATCTCAGGGTTCTGGATCATATTTTTAAATCATAAAGTCAAAGACACATATAACACATTGAGACAATTCAACCATAAACTAGGGCTCTGATTAAGTCCAGATTTACATTTGTGTGTTTCAGTATCTATTGTTTATGATAATGATAATAATCATTATTATTTTATTATTATTATTATTATTATTGTTATTTTTATTATTATTATTATTATTATTATTATTATTATTATTATTATTATTATTATTATTATTATTATTATTATTAAAATCATTATTATTATCATTATTATTATTATTATTATTATTATTATTATTATTATTATTATTATAATCATTAATATCATCATCATTGTTATCATTATTATTTTAAAAATCATTATCACTAGTTTTTATTATAAGTTATTATTATTGTCATTATCATTATCATTATTTTTTGCTTATTATCATCACCATCAACATTATTACTATTATCATTATCACAACCTACACTATTATTATATATTACTGCAGTTGAAAAGAAATTATCTTTATCATTATTATAAATGGTATCATTGTTATTATTAAATCAGTATTATCATTATACTACTCTGATACCGTTATTGTTATTTTTCCATTATTAATATTATCACCATGATCATTATTATTATTGTTATTATTATCATTGTTATTATTGTTGTTGTTGCTGTTATTATTATTATTATTATTATCATTATTATTACAATTATTATTATTATTATTATTATTATTATTATCATTGTTGTTGTTGTTATCATCATCATCATCATCATCATCATCATCATCACCACCATCATCATCATCATCATCATCATCATCATCATCATCATCATCATCATCATCATCATCATCATCATCCTCATCATCATCATCATCATCATCATCATCATCATCACCATCATCATCATCATCATCATTATTGTTATTATTATTATTTATTATTATTATTATTATTATTATTATTATTTTTTATTAGTATTATTATTGATATTGTTGTTTTTATTTATTTTTCCAAATATTATTATTAATATATCATTATTCTCATTAATATTATTATCATTTCATTATAATTGTTATTATAATAACTATCATTATTACTATTATTACTATAATTATTCTTATTATTCTCATCATCACCATCATCACTATTGTTATTATTATTATTAGCATAATCATTATTACTATTATTACCATTATTACTATAATTATTGTTAATATTTATAGTACCCTTATCATAACTACTTTTATAGTTACTTGATTTTATTATTGTTATTGTAGCTATTATTATCAATATCATTATCATTATTATCGGTAATATCAGCGTTGTTAATATTATTATTGCTATTACTATCATTATCATGTCTTTTAACGCTGTTGTCATCAAGATAATTCTCATCAAAATTATCACATTTTATTATCATTGTTGTCGTTATTATTATTGGTGATTTTATTAGTTTCACTATTACGTTTATTAGTATCTTAATATCAATAATAATAATAATAATAATCCAATTTATTTTCATTACTATTATTACCATTACTGTTATATTAATTATAATTGTTGTTGTTTGTCATTTACATTTTTCGTGTTTTTGAACACCGCTGCTGCTGTGTAACATTCCAGTGTTAGACGGATAAGCGTGCTTTCAGCTATGCTTTTAGTGTCTTTTTACAGGCGTGTAGGTTCCTCCTCGGGAAACCCAGTGTTCTGTTAGTTTTATGTTGTATGCTGTCTATGTGTGTTGAACTGTTGATGTGTAGTGTGATTCCTAGATATTTGTGTGATGGTGTGTTGGGCAACTGTTGTGAGTGGACTGAATAAGGGGAATTTGTGGGTGTTTGAGAACGAGTGAAATCCATGGTTTTACAATTGTCTGACCGAAAGTTCATTTGCCATGTGGTTTCCCAGTACTCGAGGGAATCTATGTTAATCAGGAGAACTTTATTGTCGTCAGGTGTCTTAATTGGTACTTAGATGAGGGTATCAGCAAAAAGTCTAACTGTATAATTATGGGTAGATAGTGGAAGGAGATTGGGCGATAATTTGATGGATCAGCCAGGTCACCTGCTTTGAAACTAGGGGTGACATCTGCACAAAACCAGTCAAATGGGAGAGAGGATGTTCTGAGGGATTGCGTAAATGCGGTTTGGGGTATGAAGGCGAGGATTAGGGCACAGGTTTTGAGGGAGGAATTTTTGTATTCTAATGCCGAGAGTCGGGTTGGGTGGGTGGGGGCTGACAAGTGTCGTTGTGGTCTCTAAGTGCGGCCATGTTAGTGGTGTCCTGTCTACACGTATTGAAGAACTTATAGAAGTGTCTATTGTTGTTTCTTATGCTCTCTGTGAGATATTTACTGGTGTGTTCGCGTCCGGCCTTCTTTATGTTTTTGGCAAATGTTTTTTTTTTTTTTTTTTTTTTTTTTTTTGAAGGTTTTAAAGGTGGCCCAATTATTTGGTGTGTTGTGTGATTGCATGCGTCTGTTTTCTTCAATGTTTTCTGTGTAGGTCTCTGGAGAACCAGGCGAGTGTATACCTACTCGAAAGTGTTTTTGTATTATGTGATTATAAATGGAATTGTGTTATAAATATTTCAGGCTATTCCAGTTATCATCAAGGAGTCAGGAGTAGGGACTGGAAGATAGAAAGTTGTCTCTGTAAGTCATGTCCCCTATCAAGTCTGTCGGCTCTGGCGAAGGGCTAGATAGTTTCTCTTCCGCGTTTCTGTCTGGTCGTGGTCACTTAGTCCCGGAGCAACCTCGGTGTTTGTTATGTGGAGTGTCTTGTTTGTGAGGTAGAAATCTAGCATGTGGGCAGTGGTTGAAGGGCCTTTATCTCCAGTGGGGCGTCTGGTGACTTGTGTTTGAATTGGCTTGAGTACTGTTTGTGAGAGTAAGAATATATCCGTGATGTCAATGAAGGTAGTTGACGTCAGTTCGTGTGGGGAATGATGGGGTTTTGGGTGTCTGTGTCAATATGGTCGAAAGGGGATGTAGTGATCTAGTCGATGTTAGGGAGGTTGAAATAACCTGCGATTTAAGTGTGTTTGTCTGGAGTGATGCATGTGAGAGATGTGTGAATACATAATTTTTTACGGTATTGTGTGTTGGAAGAGAGATTTATAGTAATAAATTTGTAGTTGGATCGAGGTGATCTCACAGTCTGTGCCATGGTCAGACCTATGTTTAACAGCTAAGTCAGGTGGTAGCGCCACCTCTCCTTATGTCAGCCGGTCTGTCTCTACGTATCACTGTCTTACTGTATGGGGGAGGGAAGACTATGTGAGAGTTTATGTCGGATGTTAACAAAGTCTCTGTACCAGTTATGATGTCCAGGTTGCGTGTGTCAATAGTGTGGATTTGGGTCTTTTTGGATAAAATGCTGTGGAAATTAATGTTGAGAAGTCGTAGGGATGAGTTTTTTTTTTTTTTTTTTTTTTTTTTTTTTTTTTTTTTGAGGGGTGGGGTCGTGATGCTTGGTTGTGTTTGGTCATGGCTGGGGACACAGGTGAGGAAGACAGTATGCTTGGGGAGGAGGGTGTGTGGGAGACCGGAAGGAGTGTTGAAGGAGGGTGTGTGTGTTTGGGAAAGGAAAGAGGAGGAAATGAAGGGTAGGGTGGAGGGAAGGAAAGGAAGGGGAAGGAGAATTCGGGAGAAAGGGGACGGTAGGGGTGTTGGGATAAGAGTAGGAAGAGGAAGGGGGAAGGGGGGGGGGTGAGGAGTGAGGATGGAGGTTCAGGGGAGGGGGGGGGGGGGAGATGCATGAAAGCGTAGGAGTTGAAGTCAGTGGAGGTGGTGTGTGTGTGGGGGGGGGGGGGGAGGGTGGCAATGGGAGTGGCATTGAGTGGAAAGGTGAAGTTGGGGGGTTTGAGTGTTGAAGGTGTCGAGTGTTTAGGTTTGGGGTGGCAAGCGTTACAATATGTAGGAGGAGGTGTATGAGTGTGGGGCTCCTGGGAGGGGGGTGTTGTAGGTAAGGATTGTTCATGCTGTATTTATTAATTGTGTCGAAGGAATTTAAAAGGAAAATGTGGGAGTGTTAGCCACACCTATTGCAAATTTACGCAATACCATTGTTAACTGGATCATTGTATATCTGTGTAAACGATTCGATACAGCTGACATAGTATCAGCCAGCGTGGTCGGACCGGTTACAACAGATATCACACTGGATGGCCCTTTGCCCCATTTCACCGCTTTTGTGTATCACACGCAAGGGTACTTTGGTTGGTAAGGGCCGGGGTTAACAATAGCACACCGTCTCCACAGAAGAAAAGCAGGAGAAGAATGGTGTGTCTAGTACGAGGACTTCTATTACTGTAGTTTGTTTCGGATCATCGTAAGGCAACGGGGATAAATGTTATGCCCGTGCTTGTATGTTCCTTGGGTGTGTAGTGTTAAGGTGTAATTGTCCTTGTTTGCACACATTGTTGCGCAAAGAGTAAATACTAACAGCGTACTTGTTATGAGGCAGGAGTAAGGTGTGGCTTTATGTGCGTTTGAAATGGGACGTTCTTACCTTCTGTGGTTGTGTGTGTGTACGGTATTGTCCTGTTGCCGGCTGGGGTTGGACTGACTTGTTGCCGGTCATCCCGACTGATATAGCTGTTTGTGACGTTTGTGTAGCGCATTATTAAAATCTTAAAACCTACCAATATGGATCAACAGGGATTATAAAAGCTAAAATAATGTCTAAAAATATTTTAGAAAAGTGGGTATGTATCGAGTTGTTTGATTACTTAGCTGAGGGGAAGTAGGCGGGGGTGAGGATAGGGAGCTGAAGCGAACATCAGTACACCGCTGAGGCCAACAACCAATGATCATTATTTTCACCATTATTATTATCATGCTAAAAACAGTGTTATAAATATTTTTGTTATTTTTATTATTAGCTGTCATTATTGTTATTATTATTATTATTATTATTATTATTATTATTATTATCATTATTATTATTATTATCAGTATTGACATTTTTGTTACCACTATTATTGTTAGTATTATTTTCATGCTTTTAGTACAATAATAGTAATACTGTTCCCACTACTACTATCACTACAACTACTACTGCAGCTTCTATTTTACTATTACTGGATTTTTTTTTTTTCTTTTTTTTTACTATTTTTTATGTTAAAGATGGATATTTGTGTTTCCTTCTCGTGTGTGTTGTAGCACGAGGCTAAAACCATGACGTTAATTTATTATATTAGCCTAATTACGCTATTGCACACTTTGTATCCATATTAGACTCTTAACCAGACTTCAAATTGGTGAAATTATTCCTGAAAGTGTTGTTTATACGGTAATAACGTTATCCATCAAAGCCTTGGCGCTTATATAGCCGAATTTGTAATTACGGTGACGTAATTAAGAACGTGCCGGAAGCGAAACTGTTGTAATTGTAATTAGGGCAACCATGTGTAATCAAAGGAAATCGGAGAAATGAGCTTTAGAAGTGCAATTATTCAGAGAAGAAAGCAGTCGCTATTATTTTAGAAAACTCAACTGCCCGGGGTAATTGTATGCAGGAGGAATATCTAAATGAAATGGAAAACAGACCGTTAAATACTCGGTGAGTTTGCGTCAAGAACGGCCAAAATCAGACTGGGAAATCATATTACGTAATTTTGCTTCGATCAGGATTAATCATATTAGGGTCTGTATAATATTTTACATGATGTGAGTGTAGAGAGAGAGAGAGAGAGAGAGAACAAAATCTCACAGAAAGTCTAACGGATAAAATTATTTGGCAGAACATGGCTTTCATGTAGTAATGAATACATTTGCACATCATACCAATATATCACTCTTCCAGATATAAAATATCGAAAATTAATCACCCATATTAAAGGTTGAATCAAAGGATGTACCAAAAAAGATTAAGATGTAAAATGTATGTTTAGCAAAGTAGCTCCACGATTCCATTAATGTTATGGAAGGATCCTCCAAACGCATGAATTAACACGCTCCTTACTTTAGGAGGGAATAAAAAGAAAAGAAAAGAAAAAAAAGAAAAATATCGTTACATTACACTTCTTTCAACTGATCCGTCGATGAGTTAGATAACCTTCCATCTCCCTAAACTATTGTTTATGGAGAAAACGTATCTTAAGCTGTATCAGTGATTTGTAAAAATGAGAAAAATATTCACATGAACATTTTGTTTATTTTTCTCAAATGGTGCAATATCTTTATATCAATCCTTCCCTGTAACTTTCTCTCTCTTTCTCGCTTTCTCTCTCTTTATCTATCTATCTGTCTGTCTATTTATTTATCTGTTCATCTATATATCTGCTATCTACATATCTATCTCGCTCTCTCTTACTCTCTATCAATACCCTGCTCTCTCTCTCTCTCTCTCTCTCTCTCTCTCTCTCTCTCTCTCTCTCTCTCTCTCTCTCTCTCTCTCTCTCTTTCTCTCTTTTTCTCTCTCTATCTCTCTCTCTCAAACACACGCGCGCACACACACACACACACACACACACACACACACACACACACACACACAAATACATATATTCACTCCCTCTCTCTCTCTCTCTCTCTCTCTCTCTCTCTCTCTCTCTCTCTCTCTCTCTCTCTCTCTCTCTCTCTCTCTCTCTCTTTCTCATCCCCCCCTTTCTCTCTGACTCCCCTCTTTCTATCTCTCTCCCCTCTTTCTCTCTTCACGGGCAACAGCACTTGCAATGTTTATTCATCGACAGTGCCTCGTGGCCGATGTCGCCCGTGGAAGGGGTGAGAGAACAAGAGAATATGGAAGGCAGCTTGCCAACATCGCTCAGAATTTGCATATACGGGACCCGTC
>NC_061829.1:32893416-32895916 GCF_019202785.1 Penaeus chinensis | reverse complement strand
CGCTGGTTGTGCCTGAAGTTGATGGGGCTACTGTGACCAGCGCCTGTGCCTTGCTTTCAGGCTGGCAGAAGTGGTTGGCACACTCTCAGACACTTCTAAATCATGAATGAATTATCAATTATTATTATACGATGAGCTTTATAAATAATAAAAAAACATATATGTGTGTGTGTGCGTGTGTGTGTGTGTGTGTGTGTGTGTGTGTGTGTGTGTGTGTGTGTGTGTGTGTGTGTGTGTGTGTGTGTGTGTGTATTATACATAAGTTGGCACTGGGCACTAAACAGTGCCAATATGATTGTGATCTGTCATTATCACAACTCGTAGCTTAAATGGGTCTACTGCACAACTTAATATGGATTAGTTATGGATTTATTCTATCAATATCAGCAGGTGAAATTAATAGAAAATTGATAATCCAACAAATCACCCGGTGCAGGACTGGAAGTTTCCCATAATCTTTCTGTACCCCGTGTTCAAGTTGTGCATTAATATGATTTACTGGTACCTACTGCCAACGTCGCTGGTTGTGCCTGAACTTGAGGGAGCTGCTATGATTGCTTTGCCTACAGGGAGAGTGAAGTGTCTGGCGCAAATATGCACATCCCTGAATCATGGTGGAATAACTTATATTCTTCAGATGCAAGTCAGTACTCACAAAGAATTTAGTCCAATAAAAATTGATATTAACCCTTGAAATCACTTGTTGCAGGAATGCAAGTTCCACTACCTATTCATTCACTCCTCCCCCCAAAAAGAATCTATCTTGGCTTAAATTGGTAGATAGACAAACAGATAGATATATAGATATACATAGAGAAACATAGGTAGATGGGCAGATTGATAGGGACAAACAGACAGAGGAGCAAAATTAGTTGTTTCTATTATAGCTGTCCCTCACCTATTCAACATCCGCCTAAATCGGTCTACTTATTACTGATTGTGTATTCTTTTTTAATTCGAGGTTGGCTGCCTTTCGATTTTTTTCCCAAAATCTGTTATGGATCCGTGATCTTCCCTACCTCCTCTGGGAAATACAGAGTTAGCCACTGATTGACTAGGCCTTTTTCAAATTTTCAACTCCATTTCCAACGGTTAATTTCTGCAGGTAAATATTGTAACCCTGTCCTCATGATAATGGTAATAATAGTTACCTTTTCGAAAAAGCATGTAATACTTCGTTGTGATTGGATATGTTTCATTCTGACTGACAAAACAATCCATCCAGACACCGTCTACTCATGAACTGGTGACCATGTCACTGAAACTTTCACTCAAATTCAGAAATGCTTCGGATACCTTTTTCGGTGGCAAATTCTTGCTCTGATTAGCTGTGACCTAAGGCTGCTCAACAGTGTTTGGCTGATGGGCACGACACTGGATTTCCAGACCCAGCTCTTTTTTCTTTGTCTTTTCTACCAGTTCCCTTCCGCACCCTACTTTCACCCTCCCCAAACATGCACACGCAATGGACAAGTGTTCAATTCTCAAGTTCAGTATGAAGAAGTTGGATTAGGTTTGATAGTTCAGGGGAAATTAAAGAGATATCAACAAATGCAGATAACGCACTTTGAGAGGGAGGGAGAGAGAGAGAGAGAGAGAGAGAGAGAGAGAGAGAGAGAGAGAGAGAGAGAGAGAGAGAGAGAGAGAGAGAGAGAGAGAGAGATATCCAAATGAAACAACAAACGGCCTAATAAGGCTATTTGTTAGGATGTGATATAGGAATTTGTAAAAGTACAAGCGAGCATCTAAAATGTCAGCCGTCTCCTAATTTTTTTAACCAAATTTAATTGTAGCTCAGAAATCGTGTCCACCGTTAGGCTAAGCTAGGGATAAAGTACAAGTTGGACGAATTGATAAAATTAAATGAAATAATTAATGGGTTAATTTACCGGGTTTGTGTTAACAGTAAATAAGAACATGACATTGGTAATAAGTGCTAATAGTTCAAAAATTTACAGACACAAAGTGTTCAATCTAGTTCATGGCTCATTAATAACAGGTCACTTCTCATCAGTCTCTCATCGAAAGTCAAGTTTTAAAATTTTCCAAAAACATATTTTGACCATTGTTCGGACAGAGGCCAAAAATACATTCCTACTCTGATATATTATGCCATGCGACTTTCCGGAGCTCTACCTCTTAAAAATATTGAATTGGCTCGCGCTGGATTTCAAAAGGAAATGTTGAGTGATAGAGGAAAACAGTTTCATTCCGACCTCATGCGAGAAATAAATAGGCTGCTGTCAAATAAGTCACTGCACACTACACCATATCACACTTCTTGCAATGGCAACTAAAAGGGGTTCTGAAGACTATCCTTAAGAAATTTCTCTCTGACCGTTCACAACGGTCTTGTTTGCTTACTGTGATTACCAATTGACTTCTCTATGTGATAAGCCCGTTGTCACTTCTGCATGAATTGCGATAACATTGCAAGTGAGGTGAAAAATGCATACCAATTTGTCTTAGATATTGGATAAAGGCTAAATTGGCTGCCTCA
>NC_061829.1:32865916-32873416 GCF_019202785.1 Penaeus chinensis | reverse complement strand
TAGGCAATTCAGTGCAGATTTATTAATGCAGATAATTGGAGTTTCATTTTAATCTTTCACAACACAACTAGTTCATTATAAAACAGCTTGTGCACTAGATAAACTTTGGAATCATTCGAAGAATTTTCTAGTTTGTTAAAAATATTGTATTATGCAAAATCTTTTATGGAGAAAGTATTGTTAAGTGTGACATCCCTACTTCGTTTCACATGCATTAATTAGGGATCAAGAAATATATCGGCAGGAAAAGCATAGATTAATTAATAAAATCAATCACATCGATATCAAATGATCGTCCATTGATCTGGCATTTATGTGCATTCTAATGTCTAATCTTTATTTTCATTTACCGAACAAAATAAAATTTTAGCTATTCAAAAGACAAATTAATATGAAGCAAATGAACCTGATTGCTCTATCCTGTGTTCATTCTATTTAAGATTTATGATATCACCTTTGTCTTCCATCCATAATTGATCTGACTTTCTGCAACGAAATTGATTTTTGAATAATATCTTAATATACCTTTGGCGTGAGTCCCGATTATAAACACAAATTATCCGTGAAATTAATTTTTATTGTGAACTGTCTCAAACAAATTCGTTGCACCAAATGTCTTATTCTTCCATCTCCTCCTCCATATATATACATGCACACGCACGCGCGCACACAAATACTCATACACACACCCACACACACACACGCACACACACACACACACACACACACACATACGCACGCAGGCACGCACGCACGCATGCACACACACACGATAAGTTTCGTGTGTCCGATACTACGTTTCATGGCTAACTGCACAAATTTCATGATTCCTCGCAGTATTCCGAAGGGCATGGAATGGAATTAACATATAAAGCCAATATCTAAATGAATTGATTAAAGGTGTAATACAAGACAACCAAAAGAAAGAAAGAACGAAAAAAAGCTAGTGTGTTACTATGTGTACCTGAGCCTAGTCCTTATCGTGAGGCACCTATGGATTATATTCTGACGAACACCATGCCACGGGTCTCTTCTGTGGCAAGTATAAATAGAGCATTCAGTTTCTCTTTGCTTTCTCATCATAAGAGTCAGTATGTACGAGAACACTGTTCCCTAACGTTATATTAGGGCACACACACACACACACATACATACATATCTATCTATCTATCTATCTATCTATCTATCTATCTATCTATCTATCTATCTATCTATCTATCTATCTATCTATCTATCTATCTATCTATCTATCTATCTATCTATCTATCTATCTATCTATCTATATATACATATTTTATACAGCAATTCATTCCACATAGGACATTATATATATATATATATATATATATATATATATATATATATATATATATATATATATATATGTATATATATAATATATATATTATATATATATATATATATATAATATATAATATATATATATATATATATATATATATATATATATATATATATATATATATATATATATTTACATATGTATATAAGTCTATCTCTCTGTCTATCTATTTATCCACACACACACACACAACACACACATATATATTAATTTATTTATATTTATATATATTTATATTTATATATATTTATATATATATATATATATATATATTTATATATATTTATATTTATATATATTTATATATATTTATTTATATATATATATATATATATATATATATTTATATATATATATATATATTTATATTTACATATGTATATAAGTCTATCTCTTTGTTTATCTATTTATTCACACTAACACACACACACACACGTATAATATATACATACATATATATACATATATATATATATATATATATATATATATATATATATATATATATATATATATATATATATATATATAATATATCGACAAACACACACACACACACACACACACACACACACACACACACACACACACACACACACACACACACACACACACACACACACACACACACACGCACGCACATGCATAATATTTTGAGGTTCTAAGGGACGTCATCACAACAGTCAGATTTTTTCCGGAAAGATTGATTGATTATTTCAAATTATCTGAAATAAACGTTAAAATATATCAATAAATATTATATTAAAATTAAAGCATAAATATTATGCTTTAAGGGGGGAATTGAGGAGTTCCAACAACCAGAACTTTAGTAACATTTATATTTAGATCTTCCACAAAAATCCTCATTCTCCTACCAAAGGGTCGGCTATCCTCAAGGGGATTGAGAACCAATCTGGATGTAGGAGATCCTGGAATCCTTTGTAGTCTCGTGTAGTAAATCAGGTTCATGCAGTCCTAGTGTAATAAATGATGTGGTTCTCCACTCTCAGCTTACACGGACTCCACAGGTGAAGGCCTAAAAGCCCCTGTACAAATTCTGAGAGCTATATTATGAACTACGTCCAACATCCGGAGAACAGTGGGAGTTGCAGATGAATAAACCTCACATGCATAGTCAAGCTTACTACAAATAATCGCTCGGTAAAGCCGCAGAAGCGTTGTGCGGTCTGCACCCCAAGGTAGTATTTAGAGGGTTCTTTCACACCTAAGTGCTTTTGTAGTTGTGGATGTGGTGGCAGCCTGGGCTGTCAAAATTGAGGTCTCTGGAGCCCTGTCTAATGGCTCCAAAGACACCACCGTAGGAGGAATCTTTTGAACAGGCTCAGGATTACTCTGCCTGACCAAAGGATGTACCTAAGTCTTTACTTCAGGGGCTTTCTGCCTAACAGCAGAGTTGCAGCTGGAGCTGTTACTGTTGAGGTCTCTAGAGCCTTGACTGATGGCTCCAAAGACCTTACTTTGGGAGGAGAGTCTCCTCAAGAGACCCATCACTCCTTCTCTGTTTCTGGTGCAACTCACCAGAGGCACTTTCAGCATTTGCGGACTGAGGTTTAAAGGTAGTGGCAGAGTGTGTGATGTTAGAAGTATTGGAGGGTAAGGGATGGCGGGAAGGATGGCTAGGCTAGAACCAAGGCAAAGGTCTTACCCGGCTGTGCAAACAGTACACGGGCATGCTGTTTTGCCTCTGGAAAACAAATTTTCTCCTTTCTCCTCATTGCCAATACTTCTTTTTCAAACATGTACCTATTACATTGCTTAGAAGAAGTTTCATGATCTTTGCAGTGGTAACAGCATATTAGACCTGGACAGTTATCATTTCCTTGATGATCTATTGTACCATACTTTACACACACTCTTGGTTGTCCATTTTCCCTAAAATGGCAAGAGTTGGCTCTATGCTCATAACCCTGGCAGTGGAAGAACTGCATACGGTTGGGCACATATGGCTTTACCTTGAGACGGTACCATGTCAACTTAACTGATTCTGGAAGGACTAACGTTTCAAAATTTAGGAGGAGAGCTGGTGTCGACTGTTCCAAACCATCATCGTTATACTACCTCTACATTAAACTTTTTTTGTTCTAACAGTTTCTCGTCAGAAAACCTAATCAGGTCTCGGGAAATGAGACTTGAGTCCCAGGAATCTCGCATATCACAGGTAGAAGGTCACTCTCGTCTACTGATGAAACCGCAACTATCAGGAAGCCACTTTGTCTCATCCCTCACTGGTGACCCCTCCAGTATGGATAGCCCTCTGATCCGGCTCACTAGATCATTAGGACCTCAAGCCCCCCACCGAGGCAAGGCGGCTCCCGTTAGGGGGGTTTCCGGAAATATAAGGTTGTAGAAATGCAATCAAGTGACAGCAAGAACTAGAAGAACTCAGCTAGAAGACAGATCAAGAAAATTACCAACTGAGAAGTTAAAGGCCTTGATGGATCTCCGCTTATTTCCGAAAGACGTAGGCACCGTCAGGAACCTACAGACAGCAGATAATGAAAATGACTACAATGACTGGGGTTCCATGCCATAAGTTTGTACTCTTTGGATAACTCTGTATTTTATGAAAAGGTAGCCAAGGGTTCAGAATCATTAGTTTCTTGCTTATTTTTTTTCCTTTGTAGATGGCAATATAAATTACTTCAAATTTTACAGCTATGTCATTTATCAAAAAGTTCGGTAATAGGAAAGGATGTAAGTGTTTTCTTTATAACTTTGGAAAATCAGTAACAAAGTTAATAATTTACTTATTACTTATTTGAACATATTTGTACGATAAAACTGCAATATTATGTTCATGAAACGGCATCCAATTATAGATTTAAGTTGATTTTGTATTAAAAAATAAATAAATAAACATTCTTGATCAGTTAATAGCTGGTTTTTAGTACAATTACTGTGTTTTTCTCAAAACCTAATATTGTGACATTAGCCCTTCTTGTTCTTGGGCCCAGTATTCAGGTTTTCTATGCCGCCCAGCTAGCAAAATTACATAATTTTGTCATCGGTCCATAGATTTTAAAACGTTTTAAATATTTTGACACTTTAATCCAACAGTGTGTTCGCCGCTGACGACTTTAGCTTTTGAGGCGGCAGATAATTGAAAATATGATTATAAAGTAAATATATAGCATAAACAAATAAACAAGCAAACTAAACAACCTACATGAGGGCCTGACTAAGGATCGTTGTTATGGCACCATCTTGACTGATGTTTACGAGGATTAATTTTGGATTTGCATATCGATGTCAGTGTAAAATGCATTCCTTTAGGGTGGTTATCGTGTTAACCTACCGTCAACTAATGCATTTCTTAATTTTGTAATTGATAAGTTTACTTCACAGTCTTAATTATCTTACAGTGAAGTTACGTTGTTCTCCTTTACACTTATAGTAAACAGGCAGCTGCTGACAAAGTAGTTCCGACGTAGCTACCCCCCCCCCCCCCCCACGAACACACACACATGTCGTGAACCACGGTTTTCACCGTGACCACGACGGTGAAATTTGCTCATACTCCCTCTCACTCTAACTATCCCGCAGGCCCGCAAAAAGGGTGAGAAAGGGTATATCCAGACCGCTTTAAGAAACTATTTATCTTCCGAGGGTGAGGATGCCCTACATTCGCCCTGCGGCTCCACACCCACATAGAAAACGTGCTCCCTGGAAAGAAAACGCGGCTACTTCCATCCTTTTACTGTTGTATTTTATTTGTGTGCTTTTATAACTATTTTAAGTTTTATTTTATATTGTTATTGTACCCGGACACATGAACACAAGAACGAAGGAAAACGCATTACAAATAAGGAAATTAATGAGTAGGAGGGAATCTCTTATTTTATCTCTTTTTACTTCAGTATTTATTTTAGTTCTTTACTTTTACATGTTTATTTAGTAACTTTCAATTATTTTAATGTAATTTTTAAAATTCAATTTGAGGAAAGATTCCCCTCCCTAATTATATATTTTCGCGCCACGAGGCATAGAGGGAACCAGAGGGGCATGACAGGAGATTGGAAATTGGTCGTTGGTTGCGAGCAGTCGCAGTGGAACCCCGGAATGGGCCTTTCCCTGTCCAGCTAAGTGGTCGTGAGAAACATTTAATTTAGGTCGCCGAAGAGACTTGTGCATTTCTAGTTAAGTAAAAAGATTTATAGACCGGTGCCTCCTCGGTAACGCGTAAGGTCTCTATCCTTATGTTCATGTTCTTCTAGCTTTTTATGTTCATGTGTTCATTTAGTGTTTTTTTACTTTCATGTGTTATTTTAATCTTTTACGTTCAGTGTTCTTTTACTGTCTTTTACGTTCAGTGTTCTTTTACTGTCTTTTACGTTCAGTGTTCTTTTACTGTCTTTTACGTTCAGTGTTCTTTTACTGTCTTTTACGTTCAGTGTTCCTTGTATTTTATGTTCAGTGATATCTTTTGTGTTTTTTACGATTCAGTGATATATTTTGTGTTTTTACGATTCACGCACACTACCAGATACACGCACTGGCAGTGTCGTGTGACTTGGGGTTCTAACGGTGACAGTAAGCTCGGCGGAACCTCCCCCATCCATGGCTATGTTAAATGCAGCAGACTGGCCCACTGGAATCAGCTCTAGGTGACGTAGTGTGAGGCTCACCCTTGACGTATCTGCCACACGGCAAACAAAAGGGCATCCACGCACAGTCTCCCCATTGAACTTAATATCTATGGTATGAAATTTAGCTGTGTCTGGCGTAAATGAGACGAGGCAGCGTCCCCGCCCAGCACTTGCACATGGTTGGGCACCTCCCCGTCGTTGATGCTGATTTCCAACTGCCCCTCACCGGCCTGAGAAGCGTCCACTCTGAACTGGCATGGCTGCCCGACCACGTTTTACTTCGTTCTTGTCTCCATGTGTCCGGGTACAATAACAATATAAAATAAAACTTTTATAAAAACACACAAATAAAATACAACAGTAAAAGGATGGAAGTAGCCGCGTTTTCTTTCCAGGGAGCACGTTTTCTATGTGGGTGTGGAGCCGCAGGGCGAATGTAGGGCAGCCTCACCCTCGGAAGATAAATAGTTTCTTAAAGCGGTCTGGATATACCCTTTCTCACCCTTTTTGCGTGCCTGCGGGATAGTTAGAGTGAGAGGGAGTATGAGCAAATTTCACCGTCGTGGTCACGGTGAAAACCGTGGTTCACGACATGTGTGTGTGTTCGTGGGGGGGGGGGGGGTAGCTACGTCGGAACTACTTTGTCAGCAGCTGCCTGTTTACTATAAGTGTAAAGGAGAACAACGTAACTTCACTGTAAGATAATTAAGACTGTGAAGTAAACTTATCAATTACAAAATTAAGAAATGCATTAGTTGACGGTAGGTTAACACGATAACCACGCTAAAGGAATGCATTTTACACTGACATCGATATGCAAACACACACACACACACCATAAGCCTGGGCAAAACTTCACTGCCGATTGATGTAATTTTAAACTTTGATATACCTTTTTTTTTTTTTTTTTTTTTTTTTTTTTTTTTTTTTTTTTTTCTATGTATTGCCGCTGACGACTATTTCTTGTTTGTTTGTGCTTATAGTTTTTTCGTATCGATATTATGATCATCTTTAATAAAATCATATTGTATGCGAAAGTTTGAATACAATGGAGTGGATTAGAAGAGAATAAGTGATCGGTTATTAATGACAATGAAATTATTTTTCATGTTATTATATAAAAGAAAATATATAGTTACACATTGAGTGGATATAATAAGTGCTGTGAATGTTATATCATAGAATGAAGACTATCATGAAAACATATTGCATGGTATGAACCATTAATATTAGGCTACATAATTAAGAGTTGATATATTTTCTATGATCATTGATTAGTATTCTTGATGACATACTAACACCAAAGCCAAGTGCATTTTTAAGCGGTACAGTTATTCAAACTACAAGATAACGTTATTAACTAACTTTTATTGAGTGACCCTGGAAGTCCGGTGTGTGTGTGTGTGTGTGTGTGTGTGTATGTGTGTGTGTGTGTGTGTGTGTGTGTGTGTGTGTGTGTGTGCGCTCGCGTGTGTGTAAAAGCGAGAAAAATCTGTTGTTACGCTTTTATGGTCATATAAAAAAGTGAAT
>NC_061829.1:32858416-32860916 GCF_019202785.1 Penaeus chinensis | reverse complement strand
AATAACACCAATAATAATAATAATAATAATAATAATAATAATAATAATAATAATAATAATAATAATAATATTAATGATGATAATGATAATAATAATAATAATGATAATAATAAAAGGGATAACAACAATAATAATATTAATAATAATAATGATAATAATAATAATCTTGATAATACTTTTGTTAAGGAAAAACAACAACAATAATATTGATAATAATAATAGTAACAATGATAATAATTATAACTATAATAATAATAAAAATAATAATAATAAATAACTATAATGATAATAATGATAATAAGGATAATAATAATAATAGTAATAACAATAATAAAAATAATAATAACTACAATAATAATAATAATAATAATAAATAATAATAATAATGATAGTAATAATAATAATAATGATAGTAATATTAATAATAATGTTGATAACAGTCATAGTATTAACAGTAATAATAATAATAACAATGATGATGATGATGATGGTGATAGTGATGGTGATGGTGATGGTGATGGTGATGATAATAGTAATAATAATATTAATAATAATAATAATAGTAATAATAATAATAAATAATAATAATACACAGTATTACTATTATTAGTGAAGAAATATTGAACAAATAAAACTAAATAAAATTGTAATGTAAACAAAAGTAATGATAATGAAATAAATTGGTTGTAGTAGTACTAATATCAATAATAGTAATAACAACAATATTAATAGTAGTAATAATAATGATAATAATAATGATGACGACGATGAAGATGAAGTTGAAGATGAAGATGAAGATGAAGATGAAGGTGATGATGATGAAAATAGTAATAATAATAATTGTAATAAAAATAAGAGTGATAATAATAGTGTTAAAAAATATAATAAAATAATAATGATAATTATGGGATAATAATGATAATAATAATAATAATAATAATAATAATAATAATGTTGATAATAATAATAATAATAATAATAATAATAATAATAATAATAATAATAATAATAATAATAAAAATAATGATAATGATAATAACAATAATAATAATGATAATGATAATAATAATAATTACAACAATAATAACAATAACAATAATAGCAATGATAATAAAGTTCATGATTATTATGATTGTCATTATGATTATGCTGATTATGAGAATGATGATGATTATAATTATCGTTTCTATTTATATTTTCATTGACACAATATCAAGAGCATTAATCACCATAGTCTTTATCATCATCATTATCATTATCACCATCATCATCGTCATCATCTCCACTGCTATCACCACCATCACTATCACCACATTTACAAACAATTAAACATTTTAGCAGGTAAATTCAGTTTTGGGAAAGTAACTGACATTAGCAAATATCAATATAATTCCTCTCTTTCTAATTATAAGGAGGTTGTCCCACTCCTTATCAGTCACTTGGAATCACTGTAAACAAGAATATTACTTTCTTTCAACCAGAAAGTAGGAGCTTAATACAAATCCTCTTACTGAGCTCTCAACAAAATCACCAAACATCTTATTTCTGCGAGAAAAAACAACAACTTAGTGAACTGCAGAGCAAGTGAACCCTGGAAATGAAACTGAATAGAGTATCAACTGGTATGTTTCGGATTCCAGTAAGGAGAACCCTGTAATCTTAACAAAAAAAAAAAAAAAACATGGGTATTTTACTTCAATTTCTACTGCATACCTCTGCGAAAAAGCGCTTCCATGTTTAACAGTCATTAAAGGTAAAGAGAGGAGTCGTCTGATGCCTTTTATAGAAAAAGTACAAGGTCGACAAAGAATTCTCAACCATTCTCTCACAGAAATAAGCTACAGATCATAATTAAGGTGAAGCCAAATCTTCACCAATGTGTTTTTATTTTCTATGAGTAAAAGGGAAAATGATTTAGAGGAGTCACTGCTCTACTGCTTGTCTTGTTTGAATCGAAATTCCAATGTATCTTAGCTTTATGATTTCCCATTATTCCCTCTGGTTTGTGTTTATAGCATTTGCACCAACCTTCCAGAAAGATCCTTTTACAGAAATCCCAGTGTAACATCCCAGCTAATGTACCCTTCCTCTGGTTGCATTTCTTTTGTCCTCGTTTAGAAATTTCGTTTCATCCTTGGTCTTGTATGAATATGATATGTTAATATGATCCACGCCATTATCATGATTTCAAGATAAAAGTGATAAAAATTAGGGCAAGAACAGATATCTGTATCAGCATCCGCCATTATCCGCATCACTGTTAGCAGTAGCACCCACATCCATGGAGGCTGATGTTGTATAGAGAGAGAGAGAGAGAATGAGATTTCTACATGCAAACCGGGCCCTATTTGATTGCTGAAGCATTCACATTTTACACTGCAGTACACTGTCCATATGAGTGCAATAAATTCGAGAGTAATGAAACAGGGTAGAAAATAGAAATAACCGGCCATGATTTATCAAGCACGTATCTTTTATCATTGTATAATCGGGTTCTGTA
>NC_061829.1:32815916-32818416 GCF_019202785.1 Penaeus chinensis | reverse complement strand
TTGCCCTAGCTAATCACACCCTAAAACTAGAGCAAACAAAGTGCAGAAAGTTTCAAAACTGAACGTATTTTCTTATTTCAAGTTAAAGCTAAGAATAAAAGTGTTATTTGAAACGAATTCTTTGTTTGTTTTCACTTTATGTGTTTAAATTTTGGCTTCTTTTTTTTATAAGCCTTAAGATACGTGGATACACGTCCTAATTATTATACTCCATGGATATATTCATACAAATAAAACACCCAGTAACAAGAAAATGTGATACAGGGATGGCACTTGAGAGTTGATACCCCATATTGGGCTGTTCTCTCTCTCTTTTGCATTTGTATTTATTAAAAGGGTTGTGTAATTCACTGGATATCCTGTAGGATTTCTCTATTTACAATAAGCCAGTCCCTCAGTACGAGAATGATTGTGCCACAATATATGGCCACTCAGCAGCCGTATGTGGTAAATGTGAGACTTACCAACACCCATGACAACACTGACCTTGTCCCACCGCTTGGCTGTTGGATCCTGTATTCGCATATGTGCTTCGATTTCCAAATTCAACAGGGGATGGGCACATAGCAGGTCTTCATGTCCTTGACACGTGCTGCAACATGACGGTCATAGTCATCAGCCTTGGACTGCCACTCCTTTATGAAGGCACTAGAGTGGGTGGGCACACAGGAACGAAGTGGCATGACAAAGAGGGCTTGTGCAGAAGACCAGTGAAGTTTTGAGTGCTATTGACTTCAGCAAACTGCAGTCAAACTCTTCACTGTCAATGATCCCGTTGGAGGCTGTCTTGAGGAGGAGATGCTTGATTTTCTTTACAGCCGCACATGGAGTCTTGTTGATTTCTCCTCTGGCATCAATGGCTCCTGGTGCTGACTAGGTTGGAAGCACTGGCATAACTTACAGGCACAGACAATATTTGCAATATCTGCGTTTTTGGATAGCCAAAAAAATGTTAAACAAGCGAGTCAAGACATAACAATGTAATGTAGCAGGAACCACTTGAGGTTTTATATAGCACAAGTTGTACAACTCATCCCGCGATTTTCAGTATGGTTGCAGGGCACCTAGCAGGTCGTAATGATCTATAAGGGAGTCCTGAATTCACATGAAAGAGTTCCTCATACGAAGAATCCTTTAATGTAGCTGTATGCAATTCCTCATTGAAGAGATCCCCTTGTTCATCCACAGCTTCTTTATGGCCCCAAGGACTGAGCAGCACGCAGAACCACAATATTGGCAGAAGTATCAATTACGACATTGAAGCCACCATCATCTGACGTTGGGCAACTTACACTTGATCGTGAAAGGATATCAGGAATGAACGACTCCTTACCTGCACACCACTTTGCGGCAAAAATGTACGGTTCTCCATGCACTGCAGGCGAGGGTTCTATTATCTAGCGAATAATGGTTTCGAATGGGAACCAATGGACGATGATCTGTCATCAAATTGAAGTGCTGAAGTCCATGAAGGTAAAACCTGCACTTGCTAACTACCAAAACAACAGCTTGCATCTCCAGCTTATGACTTAAGTTCCTTGCTAGTTGCTTCTTGGAAAGCTAGAGGAATCACTCTTGGGGTGTAGATCATGATGGGTTTGGTGTTCTCCCGCAGATAATTTCTCATGAGTGGGTCTTCCATTATTTTGAGTAGGCCTAATTACGTCTGCATATTGGTGAAGGGAATTCAGGTTACCTCAACTTGCCCTGTGAGGGAGATCTTACTGGGAAAATAGTCTGGAATAACCCCGAGATCGTTGCATTCGGCCCATGATAGCAGAGAGGTGGTAAAAGAAGTCTAGACATCAATCCATCAAGTCGAATGGTTGCCATTCACAGAAGGATCCAGCTGCTGTTGGCATCTTTGACCCATCAGCATTGTACTTGTTAACTGTATCAGGTCTTTCTTAGACAGCCCAAGACTGTAGAATGATGTATCGCAATGACAGTCGTGTCTAAACCTGTGTTGAGGAGGATGGCAAGGCTACCTGAAGAGCAATCATGCTGAAAGGACACACAGACTTGGGTGAAGCTTTAGGATTAGCTCGTGCAGAGGTGTAGTCTGGGATGCCGAAAGAGGGACTCATCATCATTTGGGAGCTAACGCCGGCGGGGGCGCATAGCCGCATCCACCCTTCGCTTCCACCTACGAATGTCTTTCATGGCGAGCCGCCAGGCAGGGGCCCGGCCCATCTCTAGCTCCTCACGACAGGTTTGATCGATCTGCCCAAGCCACGACTTCCTTGGTCGTTCCACAGGCCTCCTCCACCAAGGGTTGTCTCAGAGACAACTTGGTGGACAGGGTCATCCTGCGGGAATCGAGCCAAGTGGCCGTATAGCCTGAATTGGCGATCGCGGATTGTGCAAGTAACAGGTCTTGTACCTGTTTCATGGTGAAACCATTGGTTGGTCCCGCCAACTGTACCCCATGATCCAGCACAAGGATCTGTTACAAAAGGCATCAAGACTGGATTCCAAAGTACAAGATAGCGTCCAGGTT
>NC_061829.1:32773416-32778416 GCF_019202785.1 Penaeus chinensis | reverse complement strand
CCACCCCTACCCCTCCCGCAGCCACTGGTTGGTGTTGAAAGATTGATGTAACCTTGACCCTCCCGTGTTGGCTCAGTAAACCTTCGGGTCTTTTTTCTTGTTAATATACAGTTATCCCGAGACAGTCAACGTTATTATATAAAGGGGAACAGAACAATGAATGGATAAACAAATTAAATGTGGCTAAAAAATACGGTTGTCTGATTAAGGTGTGTTTTTAATAATAATCACATTTCTCTTTCATGAAATGGTATAATACAGCTAGCCATTCAGGCTTCCAACACACGCATGTATATTGCACACAATGCCATCTTGTCTATCCCATCCGAGGCAAATTGCTGCAATAACAAATCAAAACAACAAAAAATGATAAGACCATGTGGTTGCAAGAAAGACTTTAAGTCATGCGTTTTACATTATGCTATTTTTTTCACATTTTCATGAAAGAGAATAAAACCAGAAACAGTCATCGCTCCAGCTTGAGCAAACACGAGCACGTACAGGCAGTAATCACGGCAAATTAGGATTGTATCAACAGGGGATCCCGGCCCATTTTCTTTACAGCTCGAGGATAGTCAAGGAACGAGAGAGAGGACAACGGAAGACAAAGAAAAAATAGAAATGGAAATGTGCTCGAGGTCACTGATGGTCAAATGTGGAATGGAAAAAGGAAAAAGTTTAGCAAAGAATAAAAAAAGTAATGTTACGTAAACAAAATTATATATTTATCATACTTTTGGGAATTCCCTCGTGCACAATATGTGATATAGTCGTCTGCTATTAAATTACAATACTTGTGATATACCTATAATAATGACAATGAAATATATATTCTTGAGATGAAAATATGATGTAATACTATTCAAGTTGCTTTGTTACTAATTCCTGTATAAAGAGAAATGCGATGTAAGATTTTACTGATGTTTACCGATCGTTACTTACATGAATATTAGCTGCAGGTAACAACAATTATTGATAACCTTAATCATACTATTAATACATTAATACAACAGCATTAAGATTAGAATGATAGATATACTAATACAAAAATTAGCTAACAACACCATTGTTTAACTGTAAGAAAAAAATATTTATAATTCTAGATGCAAACGTATTTCCGAATATATATACGTACACGCAGATATGCACATACCGTATACATACATAGGCTAGATACACAAGGATATAGTATTTTGATAAATATACCAGTGTGGTGTGGTGCGTGTGTTCATACATAGAGCAAATATTGTACCTCAGCTGGTGTTCACGAAGAAAGTAACAGTGTGCAAGTTCGGTTCGTTGCGCGTGCTGAATAAACACTCAGTTTCTGGTTGTATCCTGAAATGTACATGGGAAGACACTCACGGCTTACAACCCACGTAGCTAGATTTTCAGATAATGTTAATTAGTCATTATTAGTTGTTATCTTTATTTCTGTCATTATTTTTGTGTGTACTTACTACATAAGAAAATCAATTACCCGCACCCTGATACCCTGATTACCAAATATTTGCAAAAAACATTAGTATATCTCCTCGCTACAAATAATAGAAAATGTTATAATGACATTTTTTTCTACTAGTTAGCTCTGAACTTAAATGTGAAAGCTGTGACAGTTTAGTGCTAATAAGTTTTTATATTCGATAAGCTGTATTAAACAAGCTCGATCTTAAGCTGTTGATACAGCGTTGAAAATCAACCCAGTTTTTGTATATGTAATGTTACTGAAATATGTATGCCTGTGTTATTCTATTTATCTACTTTTATATTCTACACTACTTGTATATATTAAGTATTGTCAAATGCATATATTCTCACACACATACATATACATGCATGTAAGCATGGCCATTGCTTTACCTGTTTATTCGTCTCTTCATGCCCACTAGACATTCTGATGTTGTGTTGTCTATCCCCTTCCACAGGAGCGATTCATTGTTGTAACACTACCTTTCATCACCGCCGATTGTCACATGGTGATTTATACCCATCATTAGACCACTGTAGGAGATGACAGGCAGACTCCCTGCGGGGACCCAAGGAGCAACACCTCGCTCCTCGGCGCAGCCGTACTCCATCTTCACTATACAATAAAGGATCAAGACATCTTGGTTATTTACCTTACACCATAAGCTCGCCACCTACCATACTCTTGTAGCCCCCCCCCCCCCTACACACATGTGTGTGTGTGTGTAAATATATTCATTTATATATATATATATATATATATATATATATATATATATATATATATATATATTTATTTATATATTTATATATATACATGAGTGTGTGTGTAAATATATATATATATATATATATATATATATATATATATATATATATATATATATATATATATATATATATAGACACAAATTTCGTTATTTCGTCGCGTCATCTTGTCACTGGTCTGGCCCTTGGCCTCTTTATGTTATCTATAATCCAGTCTGTTACTTCCTTTGTCCATCTGTTGTCGTGTTTCCGACATATATGACCTGCCCATTGCCATTTTTTTCTTTTTGATGCTCCCGAGTATATCTTCTACTATGTCTGTTCTTTGATCCACGTCGCCCTTATCCGATCTCTTAGACTAATTCCCAGCATCAACCTCTCCATTTCTCTCTGGGCACTTATTAGTTTCCTCTCCAGTAATTTGGTTGTTGTCAATGTTTCTGATCCATAGGTCATAACTGGGAGGATGCATTGGTTAAAGACTTTTCTTCTTAAACATAATGGCAAGGAGCCTCTACTTTATATATATATATATATATATATATATATATATATATATATATTTATATATATATACATATATATATATATATATATATATATATATATATATATATATATATATATATATATATACACACACTACATGTAGGGGCCGAATGATATATATATATATATATATATATATATATATATATATATATATATATATATATATATATATATATATATATATATAATACATATATATGTATATATATAATACATATATATGTGTATATATATATATATATATATATATATATATATATATATATATATATATATACATAGAAACACATATGGAGGGCTGTAACAGTATAGCATTAAATGTCTCTGAACCGACTGGGTTGGTTATACATCAATCAGTAAAATGTGACTGCTATGGACATGGAAAGGAGAAGTGGCGTGTGTCCTGAGATTTATATCCGGAACAGTTATGAGCCATTCGTATAATTTAGGACTGGAAGAATATTCCTATAAGTTATTGTCAGTAATTTGATCTTCGATCCGAAGGCCCATTTACTAATGTTGAGTTCTGTTTTGTTCACCTTCCTCTTTCCTTCCTCTTATTTTTCACTTTTCTGTTTCTCTCTTTCTCTTTTCTATTTTTCTGATGTTATTGTGTGTTTTTTTGTTTCCTTCTCTCACTCGTCAGTACACACTGCAGAATCTACGAAACTCTACTAACACTAGAAAAAAAACAAACAAAAATGTGAGTGTGAACTGCACTACAGCAACCGTGCCTTGCTTTTGTCAACTGCAACACTATATTAAAGTGGAAGAAGTTACAGAGTTCCTTTTGGAATCCGTGGTATCTCAAATAATTGCAGTCTCCAACCTCCTGTAGCAATAACTTGTAAGACTTTCCGACACGTGGACCTCCGCCGATATTGCTTGTGCTTCAGAGTCGAACTCCCCCTGCTAGTGTATGTGTTTACATTGCGGGTACCTCGCAGGCGTGCGGCCGCTGTTGTTATGCAAATACTTCGTGGTTCCGGCGTGCGAGTGTGGGTCAACTCCCGTATGAATAGTCTGATAGTTGGTGCATTCACAGTCACACGGGCGGTTTGTGCGAGAGGCCGCGAGCTGTGACACCAATATCTCCCTGCAATGTTTTGTTCCACTTACATTTTGTATGCACAGTGGTTGGTGTCTAACCAGCATGAAAACAATATTGTTCGTGGACAGTTAGAGTAGGAATGGCTCTACCATTATTTTTCTTTTCTTTCTTACATTCACTTAGATAATGTTAGAAATCACGTTTTATTACATGTTAGATATATAGGCTTTAATAACTTTTGGCCGTGCATGTATTTATTCATTTATCAATTTATACATTTATCATTATTTTTAATTTCATTTATGTATCTATTCATTCTTACATTCATTCATTTATCCATTCATTTCTTCGTTCATTCATTCTTTATTCATTCATATTTATCCACACATGTACTCACTCCCAAAAGCCAAATCCTATGGCAGCTGAAGGACCGTAGCGATGAGCCATCTTCTTGAAAGTGAGAGATCTTTCTTAACCGGACGCGCATATAACTCCGCTATTCCGCGCGCTGGATCGGCCACATCGGTGCATGAAATGTTGCTGCCTCGACATTACTCGCTAATACGGGATATAAAACAAGCACTGACCTGTTTTATGCCGCCCTGCCAGCGCCGCTCTCTGACTTATGGGGAAAAAACAGGGTCTGGAGTAGATATATATATATAAAGAAAAGACATTTGCTTTCCCTAAAAAATAATTTCGTATCCACTATTTGCTGTTGTAGATGATATTATAATTATCATTATTTAATGATTATCATCATTATTACCACTGTTATTATTATTATCATGGTCATCAACACCCTCATTATATTTATTATTATTATTGTTAGTATTATCAGTATTATTGTTACTGGTTTCATAATTAGTACTGTTATCATTATTTTTATTGTCATTATGATTGTTAATTTGATATTATCATGATCATTATTACTATTATTATCAGTATTACTATTATCATCATTGTTATCAACAGCATTATTATTATTGTTGTTATTGTTGTTGTTGTTGTTGTTGTTGTTGTTGTTGTTGTTGTTGTTGATGATGATGATGATGATGATAGTAATGATAATGATGATGGTGATAATGATAATGTTAATGATAATGATGATGATTATGATTATGATAATGTTAATAATGATGATGATGATGATGATATTGAT
>NC_061829.1:32675916-32685916 GCF_019202785.1 Penaeus chinensis | reverse complement strand
TCTTCCTAATCCTAACTATGTCCCAGAATAGCAGGCCCTTGTTGCTGCCTCCCATTTCTAATTTCTGTTGGTTATGTTATATGATAATGGTACACTAAATAACTTCAAACGGGCTTACCGAGGTGAACATGGCTACTGGACGCTACCCCGAAACCTAATCCACATTCTCCGACACTAAGCGTCCTTTTATTTTCGATATGGAGCTCATCCGGTCACGCCCTTGCTGGTTATCACTGAATTATTTCTTATACTTGGAAAGATACCCGCATCAGGACTTTTCTATATCCCAACACATTTTTAACACTTTATTTTATTTAACACTTCTAACTTTTTATGTCTGCCACCCGAGTTCATTTCTTGTTTCCAAACTGATTCACTGTTGTCTATATTGCAATAGATTAGAACTGCTTGTTTCGCACTCGTGATTTTTTTTTTTTTTTTTTTTTTTTTTTTTTTGCTTCTGACACGTGGTGCCACCCTCTGTCACATGATGATCTCGGCACTGAGTCATTGGGCGCTTCTATTTTTATTTGCATCTTCTTTACCGATTTTTTTCTCTGTTTTTGTATGGAAGCCATTTCGAATCTTGTTGTTGCTGCGATGTTTTTCTGCCATTGGCGTCTTGTCCTAGCTTTTTTTTTTCGCTCATTCGTATGGCAATTTTGTTCGCGGGATGATGACTAAGCCTTTAAGTTTCTACATGTGTTCATATATTCGTATATATGTGTATATGTATGTGTGTATGTATATATATATAAATATATATATATATATATATATATATATATATATATTTATGTGTGTGTGTGTGTGTGTGTGTTTGTGTGTGTGTGTGTATGTATGTATTTGTGTGTGTGTGTGTGTGTGTGTGTGTGTGTGTGTGTGTGTGTGTATGTGTGTGTGTGTATGTGTGTGTATATGTATGTATGTATGTATGTATGTATGTATGTATGTATGTATTTATGTATGTATAGTCATAAGTACGTGTACAAGATATGTGGACATGTGTGTGTTCACATTTATGTGGGTGCGTATACACATGTATGCGCATATGATGTGTGCATAGGTCTATATATACGTATGCATGTGATTGTGTGTAGTTGTGTATAACATAGGAGTATGTATGGATATCATATGCATACGAATATATGTAAAGGTGTATGCTTGCATGTGCATGTGCACGGAAATCAACACATGCGTAGTACTTAAGGCATTTGCGGGTGAACAATTGTGTCTCCACTAGGTGTTCATACTGATAAATGAAATCAGTGTATAAAATATAGTCACATATATGCACCTCAGATACTAAAGCACATGCTCACGGGAGTATATCCTGGTGAAGTGAGCAGCCCCGTGCGTTGCTGCTCCTAAGTCCACACTAGACAGGGCCAACCCTGCTGGAGGGGCTTATCAGTGGCACCTCGGCTAAACTACTCCTCCTCCCACCAAGATACACCTAAGCCAGTCAAAAACCATGACTGCACAAATGGAACAACGGCCCTCATTCCACGGAGGTGAAGGAACCCCTGGTTACAGCGGCGATCAGGATCAGGGTGCTGAAAAACTGGCCGCCACACGTTGATGAACCCTTGCACATATAATATAAGGACAATGAGAACTGACTTACTAGCATTCTATTGTAGAAGTGAAAGAGTGGCTTCAGTAACAATAAAACTAAATAATAGGTACAACTTAAAGGTTGTTCAAGTCTATGATCCAACCTACAGCCACAGTGATGAAGAAATACAGAGCTTTTATAAAGATGTTCATCTAGCTAGCGAAAGAAAAAAAATGTTCACAACGATTATGGGAGATTTTAATGCCAAATTAGGTAAAATGACAGAAGGAGAAACCGTAGTGGGGAATTACGGAATAGACAGTAGGAATGAGAGGGGACAAATGCTAGTCGACTTTGTGGAGGCTTGATCACTCAATATCATGAATACATTCTTCGAAACAAAAAATTATAGCAGAAGTGTACATGGAAGTCGCCATCTGACATCAAAAACGAATTTGACTTCTTAATTTCACTTAGTAAACAATGTGGAAGTTATTGATAACGTAAATGTTGCCAGCAACCATATAATAGTCTGAGGCCAAATTAAATTACACCTCAGAAGGGAAAGGAACAAACTCATATGAAACAATGAACTTCGGTACCAGCATGAAAACAGTTAAAAGAAGACTTAGAATAGAACACCACTTTATAACGTGGATACAATGTTGCACAAGTTCCCAGTTTTTTCTTGGGCTAGTTTCACAACAGCGAACTGATTGATTAGAATAGGGAGAAATCAAGTTTATGCAATAAAGAAACCAGACGGAGAAGTGACATATAATAAAAATGAAATCATAAGAGTAGTGGAAAACTTTTACAGGGATCTATACAACGGAAAAGAACAACCACGGAGAGAAGCGAACGAGGTAACTAGAGACGTACCTACCATCACAACAGAATAAATAAAAAGAGCGCTTAAAGGCATGAAGAGAGGGAAAGCACCAGGTGAAGACGGAATTAGAATAGACCTTATAAGAGAAATTGCAGCCAATTTTTTAACAAATGCCTTCTCAACAGAAAAATGACCAAAGCCAGGAAAAATGCAACAAGATAAAAAACTACCGATCCATAAGCCTCCTTTCGGTTACATACAAACTGTTCACAAAGGTCATCACAACTCCCACCTCTGATAGTCTAGATTTTAACCAGATAAACAAGAAAAAGACTAAGATCATGATAAACAGCAGAGTTCAATTGGAACAGATACATGTACAATGCGAAGCGCTAGAGTTAGAGTACAAGTATATATACCTAAGGCAACTCGTACAGACAAACACATCTAGCGAAGAGGAAATTAAGTAACGCTTCAGTCTAGGCTGGAGCGTCTTCGGCAGACACAGTAGTATACTACGAGGCCCCTTGTCATTATGTTGAAAAAGTCTGAGAATTAGCCAAAGAGATCGGATGAGGGCGACGTGGATCAGGAAACAGACAGAAGTGGAAGACATACTTAGGAGCATAAAGAAAAAAAAAAAAAAGACAATGGGTGGGTCATATATGTCGGAAAAAGGATGGCAGATGAACAAAGAAAGTAACAGACTGGGCTATAAATAAAATGAAGAGGCCAAGGGCCAGACCAGTGACAAGATGGCGTGACGAAATAACGAAATGTGGGAACCAAGATTGGAAACAAAAAGCGTGACAGATAAAGTTGGAAAAGATTGGGAGAGGCCTACGTCCTGCAGGCTGATGATGATGATGATGACGATTTTGATAATTATGATATGTATTTGCAAATATACATATATATACAAGTATATATATATATATATATATATATATATATATATATATATATATATATATATATATATATATATATATGTATATGTATACATACATACATGTATGCATATATATATATATATATATATATATATATATATATATATATATATATATATATATATATATATATATAAACACACACACATATATATGCATACCTGTATAGATATATATTTGTTTATACACACATACACACACACATATATATAAACAAATATATATCTAAACAGGTATGCATATATATATATATATATATATATATATATATATATATGTGTGTGTGTGTGTGTGTGTGTGTGTGTGTGTGTGTGTGTGTGTGTGTGTGCGTCTCTCTCTCTCTCTCTCTCTCTCTCTCTCTCTCTCTCTCTCTCTCTCTCTCTCTCTCTATATATATATATATATATATATATATATATATATATATATATACATATATATATTTATATTTATATATATATATATATATACATATATATTTATATATATACATATATATATATATATATATATATATATATATATATATACACATATATATGTGTATATATATATATATATATATATATATATATATATATATATATATATATATATATATATATATATATATATGTGTATATATGCATACATACATACGTACATGCATATATATATATATATATATATATATATATATATATATATATATATATATATATATATATATATATATATATATATATATGTATATATATGCATACATACATACGTACATGCATATATATATATATATATATATATATATATATATATATATATATATAGAGAGAGAGAGAGAGAGAGAGAGAGAGAGAGAGAGAGAGAGAGAGAGAGAGAGAGAGAGAGAGAGAAAGAGAGAAAAAGATAATATACATAATATAATATACAAATTTTCCAGTCCGGGTCTAGTTGACTTTATATACAAATCAAGTCTGGATGAAACCGGAGCTGCACACATCGAATTATAATTTTTGGATGGAGAAAAAAAAATTAATTGAAAAGATAGAGCATATCATCCACAGTTCTATATATATATATGTTGATTATAGCAATTTATGATAGATAAGTCTGGTAACACTAGAGTCACACATGTTACATTCATTATGTTACATACATAATTTTGTAAATAATACTTATAAAAGGATTTCTATTCTGTTTTCAGAGAAAAGTGGTTTACATTTTGGTAATGAAAGATGGAGTAGGGGTGTAAAATCTGTAGTTAATTTCACACTAACACCCACAAATGGTATTGATAGAAAAGGCTACGTTTAGGAAGATATTTTTTAGATTTATTTCATATTCTACAGATGTATGGAACCATAAGCATTTGAAAGATACAGATGAATGTCATTGTAAACATTCCACAGAACACCCCTGTATAACCCCTGTATAACGTGGATACAATGTTGCACAAGTTCCCATCTTTTTCGTGGACTAGTTTCACAAATTAATTGATTTGCATTTGTGAATTTTAAGTGTTCTGATTATTTGTTAACCGTTCAGAGCTACTATTACCTTAATTTGCGGTAAATTGATCAAGATTCTGGGTGAAGGTGAAAGTATGTTAAATATCCTAATTAGTTTGTAATTCCGGCATCTTAAATCTGAGTTGTTTTCCTCATCCATGTCATAACCGTTTATGTGTTCAACTAAGAGGGGAATTAATTTATATTGTATCATACAAGATAAGAGAGAGAGAGAGAGAGGGAGGGGGTGGAGAAGGGAGGAGAGGGGTAAGAGAGAGAGAGAGAAAAAGAAAGAGAGAGAGAGAGAGAGAGAGAGAGAGAGAGAGAGAGAGAGAGAGACAGACAGACAGAGAAAGAGGGGGTGAGGGTGAGTGAGTCCGTTTGTAAGCGTATGTCCAGTGGTAACATGTCAATAATTACTCGTCTTTCAATACGTACATTGTTTGCTTATTATCTAATTTTGCATAAATTTACTGTATATGAAACCAATTGCCTGAGTTTTACTGATGCATCCTCAGCTCCAGCCCACTCACTATGAACACAAATTAATCACGAGTGTCCCTTCCTGTAATTAAATGGATATTTAAAAGTTCTGATGACATGTGTGATTTATATATCGCGTTAAATTGGTTGTTTGATATCTGTCTCACTGTGTCGCACAGCTTTATATCTTTATTCATTAATCAAATATTTTATTTTATAATTCTGAAATTCTGCATTTATGTATATCAGTCTCCTTGTACATCTCCTGAACTATATTTCGTATATCGATTCATATATGCATCTGGCTATATATGTCCCTGAAGATCGATGTATATCTAAACCGATTAAAGTGTACACAAAACTCGTTATAAATAATTGTCCTTCGAGATAATGAAAATATAATATAATATCAATGTTATAAGGCCTATAAGTCAGTGTGTGTAGAATCTTCCCTAAGTACGGACAATCGGAACTAATATATATATATATATATATATATATATATATATATATATATATATATATATAACATTTAAGCAAGGGCAGTACAGAGTAACAAGTGCCAAATTACGAAGATATATATACAAAAGAACGAAATTACACTAATTTATCCATAAGCAATATACAATAATGATTTATAATTCAATACACAAGTAGAGTAGATAGCTATGAATACTCAAAGTAGCCCTATTATTCCCCAGATAGGAACTGTAATGATTCTGTATTAATCCTGGACAGAACCTACATCCAAATCATATATTCTATCAATCGGTACAGGCACAAAAAAAAAGCCTTTGATCTCTGGGTTCGCCAATGTATTTTTTGCTACCGTGGAAGGAAGTGGACGATAAAAATCAAGTCAAAGTGATATTATCTCAAAAGGAAAAACTGGATGTTATTTGTCGAACTACAGACTTCGGGATATTGATTCTGATACTGTTTGATAATGGGATACGTGTGAGAGATGGATAAACCGATAGGGAGAGACGAGAGGAGGGGGTAGGGAGAGAGGGAGAAGGATAAGGAAAAGGAAAAGGATAAGGAAAAGGAAATGAATATGAAGAAGAAGACGAAGACGAAGACGGAGACGGAGACGGAGACGGAGATAGAGATAGAGATAGAGATAGAGATAGAGATAGAGATAGAGATAGAGATAGAGATAGAGATAGAGATAGAGATAGAGATAGATATAAGAGATAAGAGATAAGAGATAAGAGATAAGAATTAAGAGATAAGAATTAAGAGATAAGAGATAAGAGATAAGAGATGAGAGATGAGAAAGAGGATGAGGATGAGGATGAAGATGGAGATGAAGAAAAGAGGAATAAGGAGAGAGAACGTACACGCGGGTAATGTTTTATCCAGATATATAGAGAGATCTTTTATATGAATGTATACATGCTAATTTTTATGGATTACATCTACGTGGATAGTAATAATGCGTGTTTTGCTCATACACTGGTTTGATAATAAATTAATAATCGTAACTCTCGCTTCCTCTAATTAAATGGGTGATTTAAAAGTTCTGATGAACTGTGTGATTTACATATAACGACGAATTTGTTGATTAATAATTGAATCACGTTGTGTATTCTCTTTGTTCTCACTCAAATTAATCTATTAGGGAAATTTATTTACATACCTAAATTCGTTAATTTTCTCCGCATTTATGTATTTGTGACGAAGAATTCTGTGAAAATTGTATGTTATCGAATTAATAGAAATCTTTCTTCCACAAAGTAAATTTTTCCTCCTTAAATTTCCTCCTTAAAAGGTGTGTAATATTTTCATAGGTAAAGTATAAAAAAAAAAAAAAAAAAAAAAAAAAAAATCTGTGACACTTGAGAAACAAGATAACTTTTTCTCTTCTCACTGTTGTCTCCATTTTCACCTATTTTATGTGTAGTATTTTTTTTTTTTTTTTTTTTTTTATCAGTGCGGAAGAGTTAGCCTTTGCGTCAGATAAACCGTGGTTGGTTTACCGACTTGATATAACGCAGCATATCCTTCTAATCATTATTATAACGCCTTCTTTATACGGAGAGGTTTACATTGTTTACATCATTATATATTTACCATACATATAAATATATATATATATATATATATATATATATATATATATATATATATATATATATATATATATATATATACTCTCTCTTCTCTCTCTCTCTCTCTCTCTCTCTCTCTCTCGCCGTTCTCTCGCTTTTGTCTCAATCTCTGTCGTCTTATAGGGAGACTTAAAGGGTAATGTTGGGTTTAAATTATTACGATAAACTTTAAGATCCTTGCTTTCCTGTCTTGTTTGCCACTGTTGGCCACACTAATCCCATGGGAAAGTATGGAGGTTTATTGACAAATCGCCGCTGCTTGGAGTCAAGATAAGAAGTTTGAGAGCTTCGCACAAACATTTATCTCCTTTTTATACAAAGCTGAGCAAGGAATCCATCCTTCTCCCCCCCCCCCCCCCCCCCCTCTCTCTCTCTCTTTCTTTCTTTTTCTCTCCCTGTTACTATTACTACTACTATTACTACTGTTCAGACTACTAACCAGTTTATAAGTCAAAGTGTTAGTATTACTACTACTATTCAGACTACTAACCAGCTTATAAGTGTAAGCGTTACTATTACTACTGCTATTCAGACTACTAACCAGACTATTACTTGATACTGTTACAACCGCAAATAATTTTATTAATAATATTGATATTTTTACTACTACTATTTGTACTATTATTGTTGATACTTACTCATTGATTGTTACTAGGCATAGTGCTTTTACCTTTATCATTACCACCGCGTCTGCTGCTAGTATGTTATATTGATTTTACTTCGTTAATTAACTGGAGGAATTAATTTGACTTGCAAAGTTTCGCCAAAATAATATAATTAAAAAAGTGGAATTAAAAATGAAACTTATATATTGTTGATTAATTTAAATTTTGAGCGAACACAAATAAAAAAAAAAAAAATCAAACATACAGCAAGTACAGAGGAAGTTTTACTAACCAATCTGTTAGTCTAAGTCATACTATTACTACTACTATTCAGATTACTAACCAGTCTAAAAAATCTAAGAGTCACTATAACAACATCCATTCAGATTTCCTAACCAGTCTATAAGTCTGTCATATTACTACTATTATTCAGACTACTAACCAAACTGTTAGTCTAAGAATTACTATTACAACTACTATTCCAGACTACTAACCAGTGTATAAGTCTAAGTGTTGCTATTACTACTACTTTTCAAACTACAAAACCAGTATTAAGTCTAAGTATCACTATTACTACTACTATTCAGACTACAACCAAACTGTTAGTCTAAGTATTACTATTACAACTACTATTCAGTCTACAAACAGTGTATAAGTCTAAGTGTTACTATTACTACTACTGTTCAGACTACTAACCAGTGTATAAGTCTAAGTGTTACTATTATTACTACTGTTCAGACTACTAACCAGTTATAGTCAAGTGTTACTATTACTACTACTGTTCAGACTACTAACCAGTATAAGTTAGCGTTTACTTACTAACTGCTCAACTACTAACCATACTAATTCTATTACTACGTACTAACCGAATATTTTTTAATGCTATAATTTTACTACTAAGTGTTTCTAGCTTTCTCACTGATTATCACTAGATATCTTTTACCTTTATCATTACCACCGCGTCTGCTGCTAGTATGTTATATTGATTTTACTTCGTTAATTAACTGGAGGAATTAATGTGACTTGCAGAAGTTTCGCCAAAAAATATAATTAAAAAAGTGGAATTAAAAATGAAACTTATATATTTGTTGATTAATATTGAATATGAGCGAACACAAATAAAAAAAAAAAAAAAATCAACATACAGCAAAGTACAGAGGAAGTGTTACTAACCAATCTGTTAGTCTAAGTCATACTATTACTACTACTATTCAGATTACTAACCAGTCTATAAATCTAAGAGTCACTATAACAACATCCATTCAGACTCCTAAACAGTCTATAAGTCTGTCAATATTACTACTATTATTCAGACTACTAACCAAACTGTTAGTCTAAGAATTACTATTACAACTACTATTCAGACTACTAACCAGTGTATAAGTCTAAGTGTTGCTATTACTACTACTTTTCAAACTACTAACCAGTATTTAAGTCTAAGTATCACTATTACTACTACTATTCAGACTACTAACCAAACTGTTAGTCTAAGTATTACTAATACAACTACTATTCAGTCTACTAACCAGTGTATAAGTCTAAGTGTTACTATTACTACTACTGTTCAGACTACTAACCAGTGTATAAGTCTAAGTGTTACTATTATTACTACTGTTCAGACTACTAACCAGTGTATAAGTCTAAGTGTTACTATTACTACTACTGTTCAGACTACTAACCAGACTACTTTTTACTGCTACTAATGCTACTACCGCCTCTAATTCTATTACTAATCGTATTCTTTTTTACTGCTACTAATTTTACTACTAGTGTTCTAGCTTTCTCACTGATTATCACTAATCATAATATTTTACTTTTATCATTACCATCGCTTCTGCTACTTTATGTCATATTGATTTCACTTCGTTAATTTACTGGAGGAATTAATGTGATTAATGTTGATCAATGCTGATTATGAGCGAACACAAATGAACAAAAAATATCATAAAGCAAAGTAGAGATGAAGCA
>NC_061829.1:32648416-32650916 GCF_019202785.1 Penaeus chinensis | reverse complement strand
ATAGTAAAATGGGTTTTAGTGTTTCAGTGCAAAAATGGTACAAAGGACTAAAAAGTGCAGCCTGGACCTTGGAGGAATTCAGAATTGCTCTGTCCAGTACTTATTTTAATAATAATAATAATAATAATCAGTATTATCATCACTATAATCAGTATTATTATCAGTGCTATTATCGTTATTATTTTTTTTACTCTTAATATTATCAATATTATTGTTATTACTATTATTATCATTTTTATAATTCTTGCAAAGAATTGTTATTATTATTATTATTATTATCATTATTATTATTATTATTATTCATTATCATTGTCAATGTTATTAGCAGTAGCAGCAGTAGTATTATCATCACCTTTATCTTTTTATAATCATGTTGCTATCATTATCAATATTATCATTATTTTTTATTTCATTGTTATTTTATTATCATCCTCATTTTTATCATTATTACTTTTATCATTACTTATTATTATTATTATTATTATTATTACTATTATTATATGACGTTGTTACTATTATCGTTATGAAGTAGTAGTAATATTGTTATTATATCGTCATTATTATTATTATTATTATTATTATTATTATTATTATTATTATTATCATTATTATTAATATCATTATTATTAAAATCGTTATCATTGGTATTATTATTAATATTATCATTTTGATTATCATTACTTTTATTGTTTTTAATATTGCTATTTGTAGCGTTATTGTTCTTACTATTATTATTGTTAATTTTATCATTATCATTATTATTACCCTTATGATTCTTTATTATTATTATTATCATTGTCATTATTATTATTTTGTTATTATTATTATTATTATTATTATTATTATTATTATTATTATTATTATTATTATCCTTATTATTGTCATTTTTATTATTATTATTTTAGAAGTCATCATCATCATCATCACCATTTTGTTATCATTATTATTATCATTGTTATTATTATTTTTTATCATTATTGTTATCATCATTATTTTTATCATTGTTATTATTATCATTATTATTATTATTATTATTATTATTATTATTATTATTATTATTATTATTATTATCATTATTATTAGTAGTAGTATTACTACTACCATTATTATTATCATCATCATCATCGTCATCATCATCATAATGAATAATAATTATTATTATCATTATAATTATTTAAATTATCGTTATCATTATCATTATCCTCATCACCATTACTATTCTTTTATCATTACCACTTTCATTATCATCATCATCATGATCATCATTATCATTGGTATAATAATAATAATAATAATAATAATAATAATAATAATTATTATTATTATTATTATTATTATCATTATTATTATCATTAGTAGTAGTAGTAGTAGTACCATTATTATTAAGATAATGATAATAATAATTGTTATCATTATATAATAGCATATAATGGTATTACATTGGAATGTTAGGCCTATAACAGTATTAAGATCTGTACTATATCAGTTAAAGGGAAAGAACAATTGCACTGACCTTTATCTACTCATCTACCGCGCCGGTGTACAGCTTGGACGTGGAAGGGCATTACTACATATGATAAGTGTTTATGTGATTCTATATTCCAAATTTAAGATACATCATTTACTTCAAATAGTAAATGAAATGCGGCATGTTTCTACCGTAGAATTTTGTTCATCCTTATCGCGTGATCTACTTTCATAGAATATACTTTAATTCGGACAGGGTGCAAGGGCGTAACGCCGGGGCCAAGACCCTGACTAAATTAAGAAATGATTATTCCAGAACTTCTGTATTCAGCGTAGTCTTTAATGGGCCTGTCAGGAAAGAGTTAGCTCAGTCTACCTTAAAATTCCACTCAACAGGCTACCACGTACAGGGTGCCATATTCCATGGTAGGAGTTTGGTTATGGAAGATCCAATTTACAAATTGGGTTAGGGAGCTGGGATTGGTTTGGAAGGGCCGGAGTACTGGAGAAGTGTGAAGTAATATCATCTTGTAGTTGTGGTTCACCTTTTTCTGTTCGTTGGCAGTTTTTACAAAATTCTAAAAATAAAGTAAGGACTATGAAGTCTGCTAATGTACTTTAATTCACAACCTTAAAACTTTAAAACCTGCATTTTCGGCGAATATATTAATGAAAATAAATAAATAGATAGACAAATAAGGCTACACATATCATAATCTATCAGATACCTGCCATGGGTATTTACAGTGTTTATAAACAAGGTATTAGAGGCTTACGCAGAAGAACGAAAACGTCGAGTCCGAATCAACATAATTTACAATTTGCAATTTCCATTTGCAATTCATATAGTGACCTTCATCATATACAACCGATTTGATGATAATTCAGTTACCGGATATTTTTTATATAAAGAAAATATCATGAAGATTGATCTGCTGATAAGACGGTAAAATTAATTTGAAACAGTCTTGCCAACTCAGACTTCGATCTTGGGCACCTACTGGTTACAGAGAACAAATTGGGGCGATGTCTC
>NC_061829.1:32620916-32623416 GCF_019202785.1 Penaeus chinensis | reverse complement strand
AGTAAATTCGGCATCACGTCATTCATAGCATTCATCTGTTTTGTACACCCCTGAGGCGAGCACTCATATTCAGACACACTTCGGACACCTTTAAATTCTGTAATGAAACTATTAAGTGGAATTTTAAACTACCGCTTTCGAGGCTATTGTCTTTGGAACAGTACTTCTTTTGACTAAGCAAACGATTCTAAGCGAACTACTACATGTCTTAACCTTCTTAGCAAGCAAATTTAGTGCTAAAGACGGTTTATGGTATTTTATATCTTAAATGTTTTTATTTTAAGTTGATGCTGTGAACTATGAACACGTGACGTTTACAATTGACAGAACATATGGGTATGGAACAAGGTGCTAGATCTCTGGAAAGACCATATCCATGTCAACATCTGCACTGAAGATAGATGGCATAATCCTAATAGACAAAAAAGATGTTTCAAATTAACTATCTCAGTCTATGGCAGAGATCTCTGGAGCATTTCACATTGCCCAATTCTCCACCACTTCAGGTTAAATAAAAACGATGCTCAATGTTGTTCTTCAGTTGCCCTACAGCAGAACCATACAGCTTACCGTTATCGCGCAGGGAGATGGACTCAGCTTTGCAACTTTGCCATAAGACTGTCCCAATAAGTGATGATATTCCATACCAAATGATATCTTACTTATCAGAGAGCTCCCAAAAGTTTGTGTTGGACATATGTAATAGGATTTGCTATCTGCATGAAAAGAACCCATAACTATTCCTACCCCCAAACCTGACAAGGGTGGTTCCATACCAGAGAATTACAGACTAATTTATCTCACCAGCTGCAAGCTGATGGGAATAAAGAGGGAAGCGTTACTAAATATCAACATGGCTTTAGAAAATCGAGATGGAACATAGATGCCCGTGAGGATGGAGACTGCTCTGCTGAATTCCTTCAAAAAGGCTTATGGTACTACCTGACAGCATGACATACTCGTGAAGCTGAATGACATTGGTTTAAGAGGAGCATTAATTACCTTCATGCAAAGCTTCCTTGCTGACACATGCAGGCTGCAGTAAATCAGGTTGTGCAGGGGGCAACAAACCATGGGTTCAAAGTCTCTTCAAGTACGACCATGGCTATGCATTTCCGCAGGAGCAAACCCATTGCATTTTGTCCAGGAGGTGAAGGACATGGGTCTAGTTTTTTGACACGAGGCTTACATGGGTGCCTCACATCAAACAGTTTAATGTAAAGTCTATAAAAGCACTTAGTATTTTGCAAGTTCTTCCTCATTTCTTTTAGGAAACAGACTGCATAACACCTTTGCGGTTTACCAAGTGCTTATTAGTAGCAGACTTGACTATGGATGTGAGGCTTATTCATCTGTAAATCCAACTGTTCTCCAGATGTTGGACTCGGTTCATAATGAAGCTCTCAGAATCTGTACAAAGGTTTTCAGTCCTGTATGCTGAAAGGGGAAAACCATCTCCCTCATTACTAAAGCAGGACTACATGATTTACTGCTCAAGACTGCAAAGTATTCCGATATCTACACCTAGATTGATTTTCAACCTCCATGAGGACAGTCAGTTCTATGCTAGGAGAATGAAGAATATCAAGATCTCAGTTTGAATCTCTCCAAGGTACTAGCTGTTGGAACTCTTTCCCCCCTCCCCTTCCCTTCCTCTCTCCCCCACCCCCTCCCTTCCTCTCCTCCCTCCCCCTCCCTTCCTCTCTCTCCTCTCCCCCCTCACCCTCCCTCTCTACCCTCTCTCCCTCCCTCTCCCTTCATCTCTCCCCTCTCCCCCCTCCCCCTCCTTTCCTCTCTCCCCTCTCCCCCTCCCTTCCTCTCTCTCCCCTCCCCCTCCCTTCCTCCCCCGTCCCCCTCCCTTCCTCTCTCTCCCCCTCCCCCTCCCTTCCTCTCTCCCCCCCTCCCCCTCCCTTCCTCTCTCCCCTCTCCCCCTCCTTTCCTCTCTCCCTCTCCCCCCTCCCCCTCCCTTCCTCTCTCCCCTTTCCCCCCTCCCCCTCCCTTCCTCTCTCCCTTCTCCCCCCTCCGCCTCCCTTCCTCTCTCCCCTCCCCCCCTCTCCTCTCCTCTCTCCCTCTTCTCTCCTCTCTTCCCCTCCCCTCTCCTCTTCTCTCTCTCCCTCCCCTCTCCTCTCATCTTCTCTCTCTCCCTCTCCTCTCCTCTCTCCCCCTCCCTTCTCCTCTCCTCTCCTCTCCTCTCCTCTCTCCCTCCCCTCTCCTCTCCTCTCCTCTCCTCTCCTCTCTCCCCCCCCTCACCTCTACTCTCCTCTCCTCTCTCCCCCTTTACTCTCCTCTCCTCTCTCCCCCTCTCTTCTCCTATCTCCCCTTCTCCTCTCCTCTCTCCCCCTCTCCTCTCTTCTTCTCTCTCCCCTCTCCTCTCCTCCTCTTCCTCTTCTCTCCTCTCTTTCCTCTCTCCCCATACCTTCTCCCCTCCTTTCTCCCCCTTCCCTCTCCTCTCCTCTCCTCGCTCCCCCTCTCCTCTCCTCTCCTCCCCCCCTCTCTTTTC